>NC_056748.1:828351080-828431080 GCF_019279795.1 Protopterus annectens | reverse complement strand
GCATATATTAGCCCAGCCACGTTGTGCGGTATTCACCGCCCCTTTAGTAGTTCCCTAGACCCTTGTACTAGCAGCTAGTATCCTTGGCCCCTATCTAGTAGTGCTGTTGGTGTGATCCCCGGTGTGAACTTTCTGTTACCCATCCACTCATCAAGGTTCCTCTTGAAGAGCGATAGTGAGGGGCTCTGTCTTATGTAGATCAGGACCCTGTTCCATAGTAAGGGAAGTCTCTGCGAGGGGAATCTATCCCTCCAGCATGTTCTATTCATTGTTGTGTTGAGGTTTATATCCCTAGAGCGTGTAGCTCGAGTAGATTTGGTTTTGCTAAGATGGAGCATGTTCAACAATTCTGGGTTGGACATGGCTCTTAATGTTAGACAGAGATCGCCTCTGAGAAAGCGGTATGCAACAGAGAACAGTCTTAGCTTTTTCAATCGTGCTGCATAGGGCAACTGTTTGAGGCCAGTAATCCTCTTGGTTAGGTACCTCTGTGGTCTCTCCAGCTGCTGGAGATGTCTAGCCAGGTACATTCCAATTGGTGCATTGTACTCAATAATGGGTCTGATGAGGGAAGAGTAGAGGGGCACCATTACATCCTTAGATCTTGATGCAAACCCTTTTGTGATCAGATGGGTCAAATAGAAGGATTTTCTAACCACTTTGGCAACATGGTTATCAAAGGAAAGCTGACTATCTACTTTGGTCCCTAGATCCCTTACTTCTTCTTCAGATTTCAGGGGATTACCTCCTAGGTTGTAGTTTGTGGGTACTCTGTTTTTTCAAAAGGGGATTACTACGCATTTTTTTGCATTTAGCTTGAGACCATGGCTTTGACACCATGCCTTACTAATTATCTGTTCTAGATTCAATTAACATCTCAACCACTACAGGTGTTCCATTTAGAATTCCCCTATCCCTTTCTTTTTGTCTATACTCTGATATCAGTCCCTGATAGGGGAGGCAATCACTAACTTGCAATCCAAATGTCATCTTGATTTTTCCTTTTCTAATTATTTGTTCCCAATTTCTTGGTTCCTTTGCCAGCTTCCTCCAGTAAATTCCAGCCTCCTCTTGTCTATTCTCTGTAACCCTAAATGTAGTCATACCTATCAGTGGAATTTCCTTTCTTCATTCCCATGTTGGCTTTGTTCTTAGTATACTTTACTCTCTGCTACTATATGAATATAATATTCTGTATGACTGTTGTTATTCTCCCTTAAAGTAGATCGGCATCCTTCTTTCTTGAATTACCCTCTACTTCATCATCATCATCCCTTCCACTATGAATTGTAACTTTCAGCTTGTGTTATATATAAGAGCCTCAACTGTGCAGCTCTAAATACCCCTTCAAATCAGATAATACTAAACCTCCATGTTCTTTTCAGAGGATCAGCTTATCCCACTTGACTTTTGCCCTCTTCCCCTCCCAAATAAAATGTTTCAACTTCCTTCAACTCTTTATTAGTTACTGTCCACGACGTTTCCTCAGGTTGGTAAAAATATGCATGACCTGTGTAAAAACTAAAGGAATTAAAAAGATTTTTACGGGTTGTATCTTGATATCCAAATCCACAGGGAAGAGCTTCCAGTTTTACAGCTTTTATTATCTTTTATTAAGTCTCTTTTCCGCATATCCTTAGCTGCCATAACCAAATCCTTTTTAATCCATACTCCTAACTATTTCATTTTATCCTGTCCGCATACATATGTATATTGCTGTACCAGTTCATGTGTGGGTACACAGTTTCTAGCTATAGCCTTGTTTTATCTTCATTAATTTTAAATCCAGAAAAAAAAAACGTACCTGTCTCAGAATATTCCATAACACTGAGATGTCCTTTTTTGGTTCCATCAGATGCAAAATAATATCATCTGCAAAAAAAGCCAAGTTTTCATGAACACCTTACCAATTATATCACGGACATTTTGAGTCCCTTATTTTCATTGCCAGTGGTTCTAATTATAATGCAAACAAAAAAGTAGAAAGAGGACACCCTTGCCTGGTTCCTCTATTGGGATACAACTTAACACAGAAGAACCTCCAACCCCAACCAAACTTTGATTTTTGCCTCTGATCCCTCATATATCCTACTAATTAACCTTAACTGGAAGCAAAGCTCTCTTCACCCAAGACTGGACTAGACAGTCAAGAGGAGAAGGTAAACACTTGCACCACACCACATAGTCCCTCAAAACCTACACCACCAAAAACACACACATAGAAACACAAAACACACACCTACATTCATGGAGGCTCTCAATAAAAACCTGCCCAAGCATCAGGGACCTCCAAAGCAAAAACGCAAGCAAACTCCACCCCCCAACACAACCCAAATGACACATAGCCCACAAACTCAGTGTGCCACTCAACCACAACCCATAAGGCATAACTTACCCAACACTCTAGTCATAGGTGACTCTATAGTCAGGCACACTGATGTTCCAGTCACCAGGCTAAACAAGGAGAAAGTTACTGTCAGCTGCCTGTCAGGTGCCAGGATCCGCCACATAACGCGCACACTCAGGTCACTCCACAACAAGTCCAAATATGACACTGTCAGTGTCCATGTTGGTGTGAATGACCTGAGATGTACCTCCCTGGACTACATGAAAAAAGACATGGAGGAGCTCTCCAATCTTGTAGCCCAGGCAGGTATGACCCTAGCCCTGAGTAGCATCCTGCCATCATCTAGAAAGATACCACAGTACAAGGACAAAATGATTGACTTCAACAATTGGCTAAGCTTCTGGTGTCATTCTAAGGGGATCCAGTATTTGTCTGTCTGGGACGACATGATCAACAGACCACGATGCTTTGCCAGAGATGGCCTGCACCTGTCGTCCTTGGGATTCCGGATACTGGCTAAGGCTCTTGCCACCCCTATAGTGCCTTTTTTAGGCAAGGTTCAAATGACAAATTCACCACCGTAACAGGTACAAGCAAGCAAAATCTGAGGATAATGCTACTCAATGCTAGAAGTCAAAACCTCAAAATGCATTTACTCGAGGTATTCCTTAAAATGGAGAACATCGACATCTCTGCAGTGACAGACACATGGTTCAAAGCTCCAGAGAGCACCCCTGCATTACCAGGCTAAAATTCATACCACACCTTTCGGCCACCTAACCCGGAACGAAGCACTAAAGGTGGAGGTGTGTCCATATTCATTAAGGATATCCACACCTCCAGGCTAGTTGCACAGTATAATGCATCCGAAATTATCCAAGTGCAACTAACTCTGGGCAAGACCGCAATCCAAATTGTAGCTTGCTTCAGACCCCCCCCCCCCACCATGCCCCAGGATTCCCACTCCTCATTTCCATGCCCCAGGATTCCCACTCCTCATTTCTTGATACACTGGAAAGTATTAGGGTACAACCCAACACCCTAATAATGGATGATTTCAACTACCCCACCATTAACTGGGAAAACTACTCATGTACCAACTCTTTTGCTCAACGTTTTCTGGAATTCATAAATTCCAACGCCTTGGATCAACTTATTCACACACCCACCAGGGGCAGCAATAACCTAGACCTGGTCATTACCAACATGGGCAACCGGTGTTCCACACCAGAGGTCAATTCCTCGTAGGTCAGATCCGACCACAAGCTATCACCCTAGACATCCACATCCCACCAGCACCCCCAATTAGGGAAACCACTGTAAAAAACTTCTCCAAAGCCAACTTCACACTTCTTAATACAGAAGTGGCAAATTTCATGACACCCATGCAGACGGACAATAGAGGTACGACTGCTGAATCCTACACAAATGCACTTTATAAGCACTTACACGAGTGCATGGATCATGCTATCCCTAATAGAACCAAGATGCTATCCTCCAAAAAAAAGAAAGCCAATCTGGTGGTCCCCTGCCATAAACAAACTCTACAACAGAAGAAAGAAACTGTTGCAAAAAAGAGTAAAATCCCATGACTGGAGGAACTCCCTGGTCATCTTCAGTAAGAAGCTGAGATCCCACATAAAATCCTCCAAAGCTAGTTACAAAAACAAAATTGCCACTGACTCTAAAGACAACCACAAAGCATTATATAGCTATGTCAAGAATCTCAATGGCAACACTCAGATCTGCAGTGAGTTACAACACAATGGCACTAAAATACAGAACCAACTGATATTGCCAACATCCTGACAGATAGGTTCAGTGCTAACTTTACCCCACCTCTCACCCACTAGAGGGCCCATTTCTATACCGGAAGAATGCAAACTTCCTGTAATCACAGCTGCACAGGTAAAAAACACACTCTCCAAAGCCAAGAACACAGTATCCATGGGACCTGACAATATCTCAGGCTGCGTTCCACATGAACTACAGAATGAACTGGCACCCTACCTAAGTACCATGTTCAATCATAGCCTCACCTCAGGCTTTGTGCCTACTGAATGGCGCACCGTGACAGTTATCCCACTCCACAAAGGGGGAGCCATGACAGACCCCGGGAACTAACGCCCCATTAGCCTGACGAGCCTGGTCTGCAAGGCCATGGAACGTATCATCATGGAACTCATAAACAAAGACATTGGTAATCTCCAAACTCTGGACCCTACCCAGTTCAGGTTTGTAAAAGGCAGATCATGTCTCCTAAACTTGATTGACTTCTTTGAAGCAGTCGCCAAAGCCACAGATGAGGGTAAGGTGGTTCACACAGCTTATCTAGATCTCACCAAGGCTTTCGACACCATCCCCCACTCTGGAATTATAGATAAGCTCACTAAACTAGGTATAAATCCCTATGTCACAAGATGGGTTGCCAGCTGGCTCATGGACAGAACCTACACTGTGAAATTAGCAGACTCCAAATCCGACTTCAGACCAATGACAAGTGGAGTACCACAGGGTTCAGTCCTGGGTCCTCTCCTGTTTGGTATCTACTTCTCTGAAGTACAGGCTAACATAGAAGGTCTTTGGCTAACAAAGTCTGCAGATGACTGCAAACTAGGAACTATAATTGAAACTCCTAATGATGTGGACATACTACAAAAGGGCCTCACTGAGACAGATGCCTGGTGTCAAAGCCAAGGCCTGAAGCTCAATGCCAAAAAGTGTACTGTCATCCCCTTTGGTAAAAACTCTGTACCCATGAACTACCACATAAGTTGTAGTCTACTTAACGCTGAAAGTGTGATAAGAGACCTTGGGATACAGGTAGACAGTAGTCTCTCCTTTGATAATCACATTGCCACAGAGGTCAGGAAATCCTTCTACGTGGCTCACCTCATCACAAAAGGTTTCTCATCCAGAAAAAAAAAGGTCATCATTCCCCTCTATTCATCACTCATTAGACCCATTATAGAGTACAATGCCCCTTTTGGTATTTACCTCACAAGACATCTACAACAACTGAAAGGCCACAGAAATTCCTCACAAAGAGGATTACTGGCCTCAAGCAGATGCCCTATGCAGACCGTCTCAAAAAACGCCAGCTTTACTCCATCGCATATCGCCTACTCAGAGGCGATCTCTGCCTAACATACAAAGCTATGTCAAACCCAGAGCTGTTGAACATGCTCCACTTAAAGAAATCCCAATCCCTCCGAGCTACACACTCTAGGGACCTAAACCTTGTCACCACAATAAACAGAACATGCTGGAAGGATAGATTCCTGTCCCAGAGACTTCCCAAACTCTGGAACAGACTACTTATCTATGTCAAACAGAGCTCCTCATTGGCACTCTTCAAGAAAAATCTTGATGATTGGATGGGAAATAGGAAATTCACCCCAGGGATCACTTCTGTCGCTCTGCTCGACAGGGGCACAGGAAAATAATTTTCTTGGGTGACGAAAGCCAGGGTACCTTTTTGGCTAGGCTTACATAGGCCCTAGGGCTAATAGCCTAGTACTGACCTATGAACCTATTATTGTATCACGAAATGCAAATGCTTCCATTACCTTAGTCAAAATCCCAGCTTACTCTGTAGAATGGTTTCTCTGCATCGAGACCCAGCAATAACAGTGGCATTTTTTTTACATTCTGCTTCCCTCTGGATCATCATTGTTCTATTAATGTTGTCAAAAGTTTGCCTTCCCCTCCACAAAACCATATTCATCTGTATCAATCAATTCTGGCATCACTTTACCATTCTTTTAGCCATTATAGACATAAATACTTTATAATCACAGTTTAGAATTGAAATAGGTCTATATGAAGCTGGATCAGATGGGTCTTTGTCGGCTTTAGATATTACAGCTACTGCAGCTGTTTTCCAGGATGTTGGGCCTCCCCTCCTTTTAAAATACTGTTAAACAAAACCTTTCAGATCTTTATCACTTTCTTCCCTCCTAACTTACAAACTTCCTTCAGAATACCATGTATGACTGAAGACTTTCCTGTAGTTTGGTTATATCCCACCATTTTTATTTCATCTCCTCCTATCTTAACTGTTAGTTATCGAGCCTCATCTACCTCTTAACCTTGGCATATTTAAGTTTTCCATAAATATTTCCATTTCTGCATTCTTTTGATTTCCCCACTTCTCTGTCATATACAAATTTTCACAAAATTTCCAAAATACATCTAATACCGCGACAGGATCTCTGATTACTTTTCTTGTTATACGATCCTTAAATTTGGCAACAACCATTTCTACATTCTGCCAAACCTTTTGTGCACTGGAGTCATTATCAAAAAAACAGTTGCTTAACAGCAATCTTTCTAAACACATGCATATTATCCAGGTACTCCCTTACTTTCACTTTAACATTCTGCAGTTGTGCCACCTCTTGTTTTGTAAGATTCTCCTTGTTTTATAATACTTAACCTTTATCAGGCCCTCTAAATAATTCTTATTACTTCTTAACTAGATCTCTGCTTTTATTACTACCCTATTGGTGAACTCCATTTTCATTTTATCCCATTCACTAGCTATAACATGTGGAGTACTTTCATTCTATCTACCCTAATCACTCCCAGATAATTGCCACTACCCATTCCTTAAATTCCTCTCTTTTTAACAGTAAGTGAGGAAGCACCAGTGTCTCATCTTTACTTCATTACCCTGCATTTTTATCTTAGTAATTACTGCCACATGATCTGAAATAGTTATTGGATGTGTATCAAACTTCTCAATTAAATGGACATGTTCCTGTGAAATATATTTCCTATCAAGCCTAATCCAGTTGCTGTATCTTGGGAAATAATAATTCATTATAAAAATAACTAAATAATTATTTCCATGTTCCTGGTACTGAAGTCATGTCTTTCATACCAAATACTTTCATAAATGTCTTCAGAAATCAACCATCATAAATTTCTTCAGACGTCTACCCTCTGTTACATTTTCCTTCTAGGCCCCCAGATTCATCCTCATTCCTACAAATCAAATTCCAGTCCCCACCTATAGGTAATTTTCCTGCTGAAAGCTGATTATTTCTCAAAAAAAATTTAAGCGCCATAGTAGCAGTTTTAGGTGGAATACAAATACATGCTAGTGTTAATCCTCATCCCATGAAAGCAGCCTCTTACTACTAGAAATCTGCCATTTTTATATTTTTCCTCTTCTATCCCTACTGGCACTGCTCTTGCAAATATGTGCCCCTGTTTTCCTTTGTCCTTGATATTATGAAGAATATCCACCCTAACATCCTGTCTTTATCAAAGTTACATGTTCTGTTCTTTCCACGTGCCATGCAGCATTGCTATTTGCACTCTGCATTTTTTAATATAATTAAGTATTCTTTCTTTTTTTGTCTATACCTGTGAGACCATTTACATTCTAAGATAATGGGGAAAGTGTTGCCATTATTGTAAGAAGTCATTTCTCCCACCTATCATATATGGCAGCTTTTTTAAAGGACAATGGGATTATATTATTAAATGCTCAACTCCTCTGTCCTTTTTCTCCCTATTTACAGTACTTGCTATGAATAAAGAAGAAAACAGCATTTAAAATATTTTAAATTGACTGTTTCTCTCCACTAGAACAGTACCTTACAGTACTGTGGTGGTTTTACTTTCAAAAAACTTTTATCCCACCCTGGAAAAGCTTGCTGCAGTCTCCAGTTCATTGTTGTCATCAAGGCCAATGAATACAGGTAGTTTTATGGACAATTCCCTCCCCAAACTGACATAACCACCATCATCCTACAAACCCACCCATGCTCTGATGTCACAGTTCCCTGGTCTTTCCTTGACCCATACAGAAAGTAAAGGCTAGAACAAGGAAACAGCACTTGAGTCAAGTCTGCTGTGAGCTGTCAATCACAGCAGGTAACAGGTCAAATTACCCTTAGCACTCTGACAGCTAGGGAAGTTAGGTGTGAAGTGGGATGGGAGATGAGTCATAGTAGTACAATTCAGGCTTCACAAAAGACTGCAATTTATCCATTCTAAAAATCATCAGCAGTAAAAAGCACTTTGAAAGTCTGTTCTGTGGCATTTGCACTGTTTATATTTTAAGTAGTCATTGAATGGTGTGAAATGCTACTTAAAATTAACTGGCTGAAAGTCAGCAATATATGCATGTAAAATCAATGCAGTGACAGGACCTTTAGGAAGAAAGAGGCTTGCATGATGAAATTTTTTATAGACAAGCACTGCACTTTGGGATACTTAGAGACAGACTAAACAATCAGGATCAGTTCAAGATGCTAGACCCCATGTGGTCAGACTCAGAAATTACGTATAAAAATATTTTAAAAACTGTAAATAGTCCCAGAATGGTGTTAAAATGTTGGAAACACAAAACCATGATGAAATAAACATCTTTTGAGAATGTAGGTGTGATTCTCCTTTAAATACTTAATTGCAGCTTTTGTGATACTTGCACCCATTAATGTTTGCCAGGTTAATCCTTTATACCTTTTTTCTTATCATCTGCATTGGAAACTAAGTCACATTTCACAAAACTTATTGTTTTAATAATTCCTCAAACAGAAAAAAATAAAACAAACATACCCCCAAAACACACCCATAATCTGTTAACTTAATACAAACACACATAACTATGTACATCTTCAATTAATGAAGTTTAACCCTCCTAATAGGAATAGACAGCCATCTGCTAACACTGACCTTAGCTACCTTGAACTTGCGGTTATCTATGCTAGGATGTATGCTTGTCTGTGCTTTTACCAGCACTAACTGGCGTCTGTCCTTTTTTATCTTTATTTCCACTCCCCAGGTGGGAAAACTATTTGCATTCTTTCAGAAACCATTAACTTTTAACCTTGAAGACATCAGTGTTCTGTCTTTTACTGCCCAATTATCAGCTTGCTCCATGGGAAAGTAAGAGAAAAAAGAAAAAAAGTATTCCTCTGTTGCAGCCTGGAACACAAGCTGAAACATTTATTGCTAAATGAAAACTATTCACTATATTCAGTGTTCTCATATTTACTTGTTTCTACTTAAAATTTGTTATTAGATTAAAGGGTCTCAATCAAGGCATTCATGTATGTAAGACAGGAAAAGTACAGTTGTGTACCTACCATAAATGTAGATGTTCGAGTGTATTTACTGTTGCAGTCATTACTCTTGGGTTATCCTGCTGGCAGGCTACCCTCAGTCGGCCAGAATTCCAAAGTCTAGGTCCGGCGTCGGTTGCTGTCACCTCTTCCCTGACGTCAGTGCGCCAGAGGTATAAAAGATGCAGCCGACGCCATCTTGTTCAGTTTTTCTTGCCCCAGATGTCAGGTGCCCCCAAATTGGTAGGCTGAAAAAATATGCCAATAAAAATGCATGCACAAAAATAACATTTCCTTCATCTACAAGCAAATACACCAAATAGGTTGCATAGGATAGAGAAGTGCAGATAAGTCCCAGCAAAGAGAAGGGGGATGGTGGGTGGGTAACCTGGACTGCAACAGTGAATACACTTGAACATCTACATTTATGGTAGGTACACAACTGTACTATGTTCATCGTGTTTCACTGTTGCAGTCATTACTCTTGGGTTGAATCCCAAAGCTGAGGATGGGTAGCTGGGCTAAACAGGATTAGGAGAGGCTATGAGGCCCTGCAGAACTGCAGTGGCAAAGCCTGCTCTGGACTTAGAATAAAGAGGTAAGTGGTAGTGCTTTGTGAAAGTGTGCACTGAACTCCAAGTTGCAGCCTCTAAGATATCTTTGGTTGGTACTCCTCTGAGGAAGGCTGCTGAAGTGGCTGCTGCTCTGGTGGAATGGGGCCTAATGCCCTTAGGCACTGATTTGCCATGTTGAAAATAGCAGAAATGGATGCAATGGCCTATCCATTTAGAAATAGTCTGTTTTGAGATGGCCTTTCCTTGTGATCCTGCAGCATATGACACTAAAAGTTGCTCAGTCTTTCTGAAAGCTTTAGCTCTGTCCAAGTAGAAGCATAACTGCCTGTGTATGTCCAAAGAATGCAGAATTTTCTCACTCTTGTTCTGTGGAATGAGATAAAAGGTAGGCAAGTGAATGGTTTGGTTGAGGGCCACACTGGATACCACCTTAGGCATGAATGTAGGGTTTGTCCTCAGAGAAACCCTATCTGGATGAAAAATGATAAAAGGTTCCACAGCCATGAGTGCTTGTAACTCTGAGACTCGCCTTGCAGAGGTTATTGCTAGGAGTGGAGCTGTTTTCCAGGATAAGAATTTTATATCTGCTGTTGAAGCTGGCTCGAAAGGAGGCAGTGTGAGTTTTTCCAAAACATAATTGAGGTCCCAGGCCAGAATTGGTGCTCTCCTTGGAGTCTTAATATTTTTGGCCCCTCTGAGGTACTGCCTTATTAAAGGATGAGAAAAGATTGGTGGTTCCGTATTGTAATGGGCTGAAATGGCAGAGGCATGAATCTTAACAGATGAGAAAAAAAGGCCTTTGTTCAGCATCTCAGTTAAGTATTGTAAAATCTGAGGGATATTTGGTACACACGTGTCAATGCCTTGTTCCTGGTTCCAAGCACAGAATCTCTTCCATTTTTCTGCATAAGATTTTCTGGTACTGGGCCTCCTGGCCTCCAACATAACATTCATAACAGCTTTTGAAAGAGGAGTGTTCTGAATGGCTACATTATCCTCCATGCTGCCAGATTTAAGGTCATGAGTTGGCTGTGCAGGAAATGATTGTTTTGTTGGGTCAGCAAGTGAGAAGTTTGAGGCAATATCCATGCTGGACCTTGAGACAAGCTCTTTAGGACTGGGTACCAGTGCTGGCATGGCCAGTCTGGTGCAATCAGTATCATTTTTGGATTCTCTTGTCTGACCTTTTGGAGTACCCTGGGAAGGAGAGGCAGTGGAGGAAAGGCATATACTGTTAGATTTTTCCAGCTGAAGGATAGGGCGTCCACTTTCCATGCTTGCTTGTGATAAATCCTTGTGCAAAATCTCTGCAATTAGCAGTTGTGGGGGGAGGCAAATAGATCTATGTCTGGGCATCCCCATTTCCTTATTATCATGCTGAAGACTTGTGGATCCAGTTTCCATTCGTGGGGATCCATGAGGTTTCTGCTCAGTTCGTCTGCCAGAGTATTTGTTCTTCCAGGCAGGAATTGGGCTTGCAGGTGAATGTGAAAAGCCAATTCTGTGTCTCATAAGGTCATTGCTTGTCTGCAGAAGGGGTAGGAATGTGTACCTCCCTGCTTGTTTATGTACCACATGACCGTAGTGCTGTCTGTCTTTATCAGTATCTGTCCTGGATGAAGTAGATCCTTGAAAGCTGTCAGGGCATTCTGAACAGCTAGCATCTCTTTTTGAATGATGTGAAGATGCATCTGGTTTGCAGGCCATGTGCCCTGAATACATTTTCCTGCCATATGGGCCCCCCAGGGATAATCTGATGCATCCGTTGTCAGTGTCTGTCTGGCTGTGGGTAAACTGAATGGCAGATCCTTGTTGTGGTAACAGGCTTCTGCCCACCATCGAAACTCCTGTTGCAGGCAGGGAATGAGTGCAATTACTGTCTCCAGGCTGTGGCAATGCTGAGTCCAAACACTTTTTAGATACCATTGTAGTTTCCTCATATGCAGTCTGGCATATGGAATAATTAGAATGCAGGATGCCATGAAACCCAGGACCTGCAGGATTTTCCTTGCAGATAAGTGGGTTTTTGTTGCCAATTTCTTGAAGTAAGAAGTCAGTTGCTTTTGTTTGTCTGGCATGACATATGCCATCTGGGCAGTTGTATATAAACTTGCACCCAGGAATATTATCTCTTGAGAGGGCACTAGTTTTGATTTATTTTCATTTACTGTGCACCCTAGGCCACTTAGTAATCTTTTTACAAACGCCAGATGCTTTAGAAGAATGTCTTTGTTCTCTGCTTGAATTAGGCAGTCGTCCAAGTAGGGATATATTTGAATTCCTCCTTGTCTGCAAAACGCAATTACTGGTGCCAGGCATTTTGTGAAGACCCTGGGCACAGTAGATAAGCCAAAGGGCAGTGCAGAGAAATTGGTAATGCATTGAGCCAGCTATGAATCTGAGGTATCTTCTGCAAGATTGTCTGATTGGGATATGCAGGTATGCCCTCTTTTAGGTCCACAGTTATGAAACAAGCCTTCTTGCCCAGCATGGGCAGTAGCTGCTGTAGAGTCAACATCTTGAATTTTGGAACTTCCAGAAACGTATTTAGGATAGACAGGTCCAGAATTGGTCTCCAGGTTCTGTCCTTTCTGGGTACTAAGAAAAGTCTGGAGTAAAATCCTTGCCCCTGCTCTTGTTGTGGCACTTGCTGAATGGCCCTCATGTCCATGAGGGTTGTAATTAGTTTTTGAGCCTCTGCCCAATGATTGTGTGGCAGGTCTGGCATACCTTTTGACCTTGGTAGAGTGTGAAAATGGAACCTGCAGCCTTGGGACACTATGTTCAGGACCCATTTTTCTTGGGTAACCATTTGCCAATTTGATGAAAAAAGTGCTCGTTTTCCCCCTAAGGGGGCTTCTAAAAGAAAAGTGCTTGGATCTGGCAAAGGAAAGTCATTGGGACTGTTTCCTGTAAGGTTGTGATTTGTCTTCTCCACTTTTGGAGGTAGGAGCACCCCATTGTTTAGGCCTGTATGAGCCTTGGGGCTGAGATATGCCTCTGGGAACGCCTGTATCTGCCTCTTTGTGGTCTGTCTGACACTGGAAAGGATCAGTTTTTAGAAGGCCATTTCCTGCTAAACCTGGGTGGCTGTACCTGTAAGAAATCCTTCACTGTCTGCATGGATTTTGCTTTATCCTCCATTTTTTTCAAAACTTCTTCTGCTTTAGTACCAAACAAAGTAGCATGCTGCAATGGTGCATCTAATAATTTTGCTTCAACATGAACAGGCAGATTCTGTTCCTTTAACCAAGCATGCCTTCTAATAACAGAACCTGTAACAGCGGCCCTGCAGGAGGCCTCCAGTGAATCATAACCACATTGCAAAGTATGCTTTCCCACTTGTTCAGCTGCATGCAATAAATCCTGCAATTCCTTGTTCTCTGAACATTCAGTATTTGTCAACAATTTCTGTTTAAGCAGTGACATTAAATATTGCTGATATTTAAGCATATGAAACTGACAATTTAAAGCCCTTACAGCCAAGGTAGCAGAAGTGTAGACTTTTTTCCCCCATCTGTCTAGAGCCCTAGAATCCCTATCAGAGGGGACAGGGTTTTTTGCAGTGGAAGCTTTAACCCATTTGGGATCCTGATATATATTTTCTGGGTCAGCAGCAGGGTTTTTATATAGGAATTTATGAGAATCCGGAACCTGTAGTGTCTGTCTGGCTTAGCAGGTGCAGGGGGTAAAGAGTCAGGGGACAAGCCGGACTCTGAAAATACATCATCTACAATGTCTAACACAGGGGGGATAGCAAGGGGTCTGTGCTGAGGAAGTAGCAGAAAGTCTCTGAGCCTTTTCTTAGATTCAGAATAATCTTGGCTCTCCCAGTGGAAATGCTCCCTCATGGTATGCAGGGTTTCCCCAAAAGAATAATCCTCAGGAGGAGAGGCTGAAGGAATGGATTCTTCAGCATCAGAATCCTCATAGGGAAGTATGGAGTAATCCTGTTCAGAAGAGGAATCAGAGGAAATAGAAACCTGATCAGAAGAATCATACTCTGTCTCTTGCCTAGGCCTCTTATCAGGAGGGGGATGGGAGCCCCTGATCAAAGTAATTAGGTTTCGGCCATTTTGAGCATCTGTTTTTAGGCATGGTAGTCTGAGTAGGGGAATGCTATACTTGTTTCTTTGTCTTTAGAGCTGCTTTAGTCTGCCTTTGAAGCTGAAGATGACTTAATATATAGTTGTGTAGGTCTAAAGACACCCTCAGAAGCTGATGCTTGCTCAGCAGCTCCGGACCCATCTGAGGGAATGATTTCCGAGTGTCTAATACCTTGAGTATCCAGAGGCCCAGTCGGCTCCACGTGGGAGTCGGAAGCGGCCTGTGGCTCTGAGGTAGCAGGCGCCAGGGGCTGCAAAAGCGCCTCACTGAGAACCGGTGAACCGGCGACTGGCCTAGCAGAGGCCTCGTCGTCGGTTTTGGACCTCGGATGCCTATCCTTTTCCTTGTCCTTGCGTTTTTTGTAAACTCCGGTTGTCGGCTGGTCCAACGGCATTATATAATTAAATCTTCGGCCAAAGTAATGAAATGCAAAATCAAACCGACGCTTAATAGTGCGTTGGTTAAATCTAGCACAAAACCGACAGCTGGCAACGTTGTGATCAGGGCCTAGGCAAGGAATACAGTAAGAGTGAAAAGCCTTATGAGGTATTTGCTTTCCACAAAAAATACAATTGTTAACTTTTTCTGACATCGGTCTGAAGCAAGAAAAAAGTTTCCCCAACTGGGCACTTAGCTTTACTGAAGACTTTGGTTCTGAAATTCGGATCTGAAAATCTCAGGAGTCGGCCGACCGGCACTTGCGAACTGCTTTTGCTTCAGGCACCGCACGGCAAGAAAGACTGAAGAAGATGGCGTCGGTTGCATCTTTTATACCCCTGGCGCACTGACATCAGGGAAGAGGTGACAGCAACCGACGCCGGACCTAGACTTTGGAATTCTGGCCGACTGAGGGTAGACTGCCAGCAGGATAACCCAAGAGTAATGACTGCAACAGTGAAACACGATGAACATCATCAGCTGTAACTATATTATGATCTGTGTACTTTTATACCCTATTACCTACCTCAACAACCCAAGATTAAATTAACTTTAACATACTTTTGTCTAGTTTTTCTCCTCTTTTTGAACTGCAATGCCTACAATTCCTAATACCAACAAGAAGAGAAGAAAAAAGGCATCAATTTACTTTAATAATGTTATCACATACAAGAACAAAAAATACTTTACTATAAAAATATGCAATTTATATTGTGAAAAGTTTCATAAAAATACTGCTAAGAAAATAAATTATTTTACTTACAGTTACTGCTTTCCTTCCTCCTCCCCTCCCCCTCGGAGTCCATCCAAACATTAATGACATGAAGTTAGTCAACTGCCTTTCAGTTCCTTACAAATTTAACAAAGTCCAATCTTTTAAATTATTTTTACACAGTCATGTTTCACAAATGCAACTGATGATTTGCAGTCTCACATCCCTTTACTAATTTCAACATTGCTAGTCTTCATGTTCATCTCCATGTTCCAGCTCCAGATTCTGGACTGATTCTACCATGCTCCCGATTCTTCTGGTCAACTCCTGTACTTTTCTCTGTCTCTTAAGTGTTTTCTTTTGGAACGTTGGAAAAGGTTTCCAAGTGCTTTATTATCAGAAGAATGAGAGAGAGTCCTCTTCTGCTTGGGTCTATATTATATTCTCGAATGCCGACAATGTTGAGACATTGTCGACACAAGAATAGCGAACGCTCAGAATCTCGAGCGTGTAAATGGAAATCTCTGTAAGGGGAGATTTCCGTTTACTGCAATGTAGTGCGGTCTCGGAGTTGGTATATTTAAGTAGCGGGGGTGTGGGGGTGCAGGGGGCTTGCCCCCCAGCTTAAACCCATTAGGGTACTTTTTTCTTTTTTTATTTTTGTGTTTTTATAAGGTCGACGTTTGAAGACATTGATCATATGGTGTCGACCATATGTTGTTTGATGTTTTCAACCAATCTTATAATATAGACCCTTCTGCTTGATGGCTCATTTTTTTGCGGGACAAATGTTTGCATTTCCTCCTTAACCAGTTCTGCATCAAAATGATTTTAATCCTCCAGGAAAAAAAAATTCTTAAGACAGCTGGATGCAGCGGCTTGAATCTCACACCTACCCCTCAACATTCTCTGATTACTGGATAAATGTGTTTGCCTTCTGCCAGGTATAGAGTGAACAACAATTTTCACATACACTCCTTTTGGCACACTTTTGTTAGGATCAACTCTTTCTGCTGGTAGGTATGCATCTTTACTAATAAAGGTCTTGGCTGCTTTCTTATGGCCATATTTGTTGCAGACACACTGTGGAACAGCAGTTAGGTTGCTCATTTGCGCAGTCTGATCCTCCTAGTTTTTCTGGTACAGGAGAAAATCTCAGATTTTCCCTATGTGCTCTGTCCTCTAATTCTGCTATTTTTGAAACTTCTGATTTTTGCAGTTTTATCAACTCATCTGAATATCTGTCTGAAGCTTCTTCCATTTTTCCAGCTTTTTGCCATTTCAGTTTGATATACTCCTTCCATGTTTCATTAATCAGCTCTGAGTAATTTGACTTATTTTTTCCTCTAGATTACTGGACACCATGTCTTACACCAAAGCTGGACCTTGAACTGCGTTTTGTTGAACAGCTGCAGAATTCTTTGCAGTCAGTGGTTTCTCTTCACCTTTTCTAGTTGAATGTCTTTCAGGCTCTCTTAGTTTCTTCTTTGCAGGATGTGACATCCCTACTCTAGGTCAGTAATCAAGAATCAAGGAGCTTGAATCCTCACCACTAACACTGGAGCGGGATGTTCACTTGGAATACAAATGGATACACTCAGTATTTCCAGATGCAGACCTCTCTGCATCAAGCACAATTTCCCTTAAGAGTACACAGGGAACACATCTCAACCCAGGGTCTGCATTTCTCTGTCTCCCTCCAGGTCCCCAGTAAGACTCCCCACTTGTACAGCTGCAGAGTTAAGTCCTCAGCAGAGTGCCCGAGCCAAGTCCTCCACAGCTATGTCTGTGAAACTGGTGCTTTGCGTCCCAGCTCCAAGTAGATGACACACATGCACACACTTGAGATTCAATTTACACACACAACACACACACACACACACACACACACACACACACACACGAGAAAGGCTGGCACAGATTTACTAGCTATGCCATCTTCTGCCCAGACTATAAGGTAGGTATCACTCCCACTAGGCACTATAAAGCCAGCTACCTAAGGTTCTTACAAGGGTACCCAATTGTACTGAGCGAAATTAATATTAATACAAATGGTAATGTTGACCAAACACCCAGGCTTTCAGAAGTGGACAGAGTTATCACCAAATAAATATATGCAAATACTCTCAAAACTTAAATATTTTCTAAAAAGGAGCAGCCACAATGAAAAGTTTAAATATATTTAATAATAATTAATAAAAGAACATGAAAATACTAAATATGTATTTACAGGAAACACCAGAGTTTCAGCCACAGGAAATATTGAAAATAACACAGCTGGAAAGAGTTACATGGTTACAAAAAACAATACTTAACTATTCTCACTATATTTTCCTGACTGATCTAGAGAATTACTGTTCCTACTTGCTGAATAGAGCAAGGCAAGATGATGTGGGTGAGTGGCCTTTGTTGTCAGATCCAATACAGAATACTGAGAGCAATCTCCTACTAATATCTAAATATTATTTCTGGCTCACAGAATGACATCACAAACATCTGGTTATTTGACTCTGTTTCCCACAGTTTCCCCCATCACTAGAAGCTGCCAGGGTTTAGAACCTATGTGCTACAATACACAGCAGACCTTTGGCTAAGTTTTATTAAAGCATCTGAAAGACATAAAACAATAAAACCATTCCACTCTTCCTGCAGGAGCTACAAACTATTCTCTACCACAGGCATTGCATCTCTGGCTCCATTCAAAACTGTGGGATAACATCATTATGGCTTAACCCATAAAGTAATTTAATTTCAGATATATTTTAAAGTTGGCTGGATTGAGATTAACATCTTCTTTTCCAGTATCCTCTGTTACAACACATACATTTCAACAGTTACAATAATGAGTGTACATTTCTTTTCTATATAACACAGCACACAGTTGATACATTTTAACATAAGTAGCCTTACAAATAAATTTTCAACACAAGCATCTGTACAAATCAGTTTGATATACAAATGAACAAAATTCTTTACAAAATTCCAGCCACCTGTACTGGTGTATGTTACTCATCCACTGCCCCTGATACAGATGACATTACCTCCTCTCATCACACAGGCTTCCAGACAGTGCACTTAGTAGCCAGCAACTGAATTTTACTCAAGTTGATATCTCTGGCTGCAGTTTCTCGGTTTCTGTTTTCACACTGAGACAGCTGAAGTTAAGCTGCTGATCGGTGTGCATCCATCTTGGAAGTATGTTCCATTCCTTTTTATATTTTGAGAAATCCCTAAAAAGGAAACATTATAATGGCCAACAACTTAAGAGGACAACCATACAAGGAAGACAGTACGAGTCAATAAGAAAACCTGCGAGACCCTGATTGAAAAAAAAGCACTCGTCCAAAGATGGGAGTGTTTGGAACTATGATGACTAAGGTGTTCTGAAATACCTGCCATTATAAGAGGCGCACTATACAACTGTCATACTATGGGTAATCTCAGTTAGAAAGTCACAAAGCAAGTAGCAAACTGTAAAATGCCATATTGTCTTACTTATACATTTTTCCTGTTGAACAAATAAATTCAAAATGATCCTTTTTCAGGGAAACCAAGGATGGCATTTACAATTATTTCAATGGGATTTTGGAATAACACTTTGCTCTTCACTAAACACATTCCAGTGGATAAATCTCCAGCACAAAGACATTCAAAAATGTGGAGGAACAAAGCTTCATAGCAACAGGGTTGTTTGACCTATCTGTGAATGCTTTCAAGAAGAGCTCAGCAACACAAGAGGCTTTCACCAAAGCAGTGCAGAGCACTTCAGGTTCACAGTTGTTTGATGCAGGGGGATGAGATGTTAAACTGAAGTCCCAGATGCATGAGCTGGTGGTAGCTCATACATATGTAAAAGATCCATGACACTTCTCAAAAATGGTAGAGGAAGTGTCCCAGTGTCCTGGCGAAATTTCCCCTAATTAGTATGAAAACCTTATTGGTTGTCACCTGAAAAGAGGTCACTGGCCTCATGGGACTAACTCAGTCAACAAAGGATAAATTAAATAAAATAAAATTATGAATAAACTTCTCTGAGGGAAAATGCAAGGAATGCAAACTTTACAGCCTGTGAATACATCACAGAAGAGTGCACCTAAATTAGAAGTCACACATGGCAAAGACCTAACTGGGGTGAGTGGGTCCCAGGCCTAGATTATGCCCTAAGAAACCTTCTTACTGTTACTGTTTTCAAGACTGCATTTCATTTCCAGTCATAATCTCATGGAATACACGTTTGGCCCTAGAGAGTTACTTTGTTGACTCACTGGTGTTGCTTTAGTCACTTGGTTTTGTGTTCTAGGACATTAGGTTTTCATTGTTATTTTACTGAGGGAATGCATTTATCAGTTACAGTTCAAGGTCTGTACTTTCTTTGAGGAATTCTGAAGACCATATCATAAGGCCAAAATGTTGAATATCTCAGAAGAATTAATGGCAATCCAGTCACTGAAGATAAGTGGGATTATAGCGCTATTAAATTCAGATGTATGCAAGGCAATAGACTTAAGAATATGGTTAGACAACATAAGCAACATTAATGAATCCCCCAAGTAAGAGACTTAACAAAACTGATTGAGGAAGGAAGAGCTGGAAGACTTTTGCTCTCCTGAAGGTGATTTGTGGAAGACATGAACAACTATCAGCATCTTCGTTCCACAAAGAAAACACGCTTTGGTATGCAGACAAGCAACCTTGGATTTACCAGTGTAGCACACCAAAGCACACAAAAGCATCCTGCCTCCAAAAAAATTCTGAAAGCTGTGGTAGCATATGAGGCATCCTGGTCACAGTTCATGCCAACTGAAGTGGGGTAACAGGTACATTTTCCACAATTACCGTAAAGTAGCTAAAGCTGCAAAACAGGCTAAAGTAAACTAGGCAGTGCATGAGTAAAGATGCACAAATAGCACTCCTGTAAACAAAACAGTGCAACTGGTAATATTTATAGTGCAATTCTTTGGCTAGTTTTCATAGGCCAGGGTGTGGAAGATTCCACGTGTTGCAAGCATAAGACAGACAGAAGAAGCTTTCTTAGTCACTGCATCTGATAATTCAGGAATTAAGTTCTACCCTCATTCTGATTTCCAGCTTTCTTTCAACTAATGAACAATTATTTTAAACCTATTATGGCATAGCCTTATTAGATCATAAGAGGTCATGTCTGCAGATGCAATTCTGTGTTCAGAGAAACCAAGAACCACTAAGAACCACCACCACCACCCCCCCAAAAAAATGAAAGAAAGAAAAGGCAAGGGAAGCAGCACACACACACACACACACACACACACACACACACACACACACACACACACACACACACACACACACACACAAAAAAAAAACATTTATCTACCTAAGCAATTTCATCCTTAATATAAAATAGGACTTTGCCAGAATAAATAAAACCATACTTCTATATAAAAAAACTCACATATAGTATGTATTTGACCAATATGAAATATCCTTAACCAAACTGATACAATTAAAGCATAACACCTTAAGAAAAAGACAATTAGAAAGAATCTAACACCATACAGATAAAAAGTACAAATGTACACAATTACATAATATTACATTGACGTGAACTAGAAAGTCATAACATCTCTATGAAATGTTATATATATATATATATATATATATATATATATATATATATATATAAATACATACATACATACACACATGTAGTCCTATACCAAACATTTAAACATTTAATGTCTTTAACTTGAGCACTCATTTAAGCTGGCAAAGAAGCTCCCTGTATTCTAAAAAGACACTCAGTAACCACCTCTTACCAACAATTATGTCCTACCAATAATGAAAAATAAAAAACCTAAAATTCTAACAAACAACAGAATGTTTAAATAAAGCATTACTAGATTTTTTTCTTCCTTATAACATACAGATGTTCAAATATCCTGTCACAGAGCCTCCTGTTGGTTTAACCAACATAGAAAGCTTAACAAGAGATGCAAGTAGCCAAATAAACTACCCCTTTTGAATCACAATTACAATAACCAGGGCATAACATGGATCTATTACACCCCTCAATACTCACATAAGGGCCATCATTACTACATTTATAATACCTGCATCTCGCACATTTTGACATTCTATGATATATCCGCGGTGGTGCAGCGGTAGCGTTTTTGCCTCACAGCAAGAGGTTCTCCCGTTCGATTCTCGGCTGGAGTGCGAGGAGTGCCTTCTGTGTGGAGTCTGCATGTCCTCCCCGTGGTTGGGTGGGCCTTCGAAAGACATGTGTAAATGGGCGTGCCTTTGTTGAAGGTTGAATGTTGAGCTGGCACCTTGGCCTTCGTGAAAATCTACTGCCAATCATTAGCGGATCGGAGTTCCGCTGTGGCGACCCCTTACCGGGAAAAGCCGAATGACAAACAACAACAACTCTTCTATGACTGGGGTTCAAAAAACATTAATGCCCCTCCCAAGTAAATTCTTAATACTCCTACCTTTACTAAAAATCACCACAAGGGCCACCTAATTTTTATTTAAAATCACTAAAAAATACAAGATCCCACAGTTTCTTAAAAATGTCCTTAATGACAAAGGAATCTTTGTTGAAAGTAGGACCTTAGGAAAATCCATGTTAGAAGTCACAAATCTAGTGTTCCTCAAAATCAGATCATCTCCTGAAGCTCTACCTAAAAATAGGTCTAAGTTTTGGTGACCAACCCTGCAAAATTTCATTCCTTACAATAAACAAAAGCCAGTAGATACAACCCCTGGCAGTCAACATGGAAGTTAAAAAAAAAGCAAAAAATAAATAAAAAATAAAAACCAGTTCCTCCACTAATAAATTATCATCATTAATAAGTTAACCAAACATATCAGTTGGCCTTTGACAATACATCTTTTTTGGAATTAAGGGTGCTAACTACTATAAAGTAAGTAGGGATTAGAAAATGTTTTCTTTCAAAAACTGGTAGATGCAAATCTTTTGTTATGTATATCCTTCCCTATAGTAACATCCAAATAATTGATCCTGGCCATGGTCAAAATGGTAAGAAAATGTTTTAAAAAATTAGTACTTGTGTGTAAATAATTAACAAACCTTAATAAATTATCCACCTCGCCTTGCCAAAGAATAAAAATATCATCAGAGTATAAGTAGGTACGAAAACATTTAGAAAACATAAAAGGAAACACAAAGTGCATCTCCCAACATGACAAAACTAAACTGGCATATACCAAGGCGCAAGCGGCCCCCATCACCACTGAAGAAAGCTGGTGAAAAAACTCACCCTCAAAATAAACAAAATTATCTTTCAATACTAACTCTAGGTCAAGAATAACCAAAATTTCACCATTATCAAAAGTTGAAAAATCAATCAGCATCTCTGAAAACGTATTGGAGCTCAATGCTGTACAGTAGAAAATAGATTGATAACATCAATAGTAACAAACATTTCCTTTTCAAAATCAGTAGTATTAAAATCATGCAATGAATGCCAAAAATCATGAACAACATAGGGCAAGCCGATCACATTTTTTTAAATTTTTTTTACATTTACCATCAACAAATTTAGCAAGAGGTAGTATCTTAGAATGACCAGCAGCGACTATAGGTCGTAGTAGGGGGTATAAGCATTCTTATGGACTTTTGGAATACCAAAAGTAGAAGGAACAACAGGATGAGTGACTAATAAAAAAACATGCAACTGTTTAGTAATACTGCCTTGAGAGAATATATCAAACAATTGGCAATCAATTTTAAAGTAAGCAATGAACACCTAATTTCTGAACACACTAACACAGGTGTCAGTGTTGTTGAAAATGTCCAGCATTTTGAATAGTCCATGGTGTCCATGCCTTTATCAGGTTTCAGAACCCAAATATCACTTTCAAAATCTAGTTCAGTCAAAGCCATTCTCTCAGCTGTAGATAAATTATATCATTGAAAATGTCCTGATTGGTACACACTGCCCTAATGTGATGTTCACAAAACCCTTCAAAAACACCCAACAAAGGGTGCACTGGAGGAATGAAATATTGCAGAGAAAGAAAATGAAGGAAGCCCACAGTCCTTTTTGCCAAAATATAAATAGAAATTCAGTTTTAATTGAATAAGAAATTTGGCAACATCAGATCTAAATTGTGGGAAAATGAAAAGCCTTTATTTATTAAGTCAGCATGACCAGGTGTAATAACAATGTCAATAAATTAAATATCTGAAAGCCATTAACAGCCAACATACCTGGGACAGCAAACTCAGCCACTGCTGTCATCTCTTCCTGCCCCCGCCACTATTCCTGCATTGCCATCTTCTGTTGTGAGTCATTATTTGATGGGTATCCAACTTCCCCTGGCTGGCCAGCCTCTCTGACCTTCTCACAGGGGGATAATCTAAAAAGATAGCACTGTCCACTCCAGGAGTAAGGCCTGAATCAGACCTAGTTGTAAAAGAAAAAAAAAGTGCTGTTGTTCTTGCTCCAATATAGACATATGGCGGGGAAGGTAAAGGGTCGACTCATTTCTCCTCAGAAGCTTTTTTGTCCCTATGAAATTTCTTTTCCATGTGTGCATTATTCCAAAGAGTGACTCTATCAATTTTATCAAAAATATCAGAATACTGAACCTGAAACCAAATGAAACAACAAATCTTTGTTAATGTTAGAGTCAAGAATCGTAATCAAGCATGAAAAGTTTTCACTCATCGTCTTTAATGATCAGACGTATAAACTCACATCCAGTGTCATTGAAAAGCTCAAGCAATTCATGATGTATAACAGAGTGAGTCTCTAAGCCAACCAGATATTTCCAAAAACGTAAGCCCTGAGGTATCCACCTTATATGAATGCATTCAGTCAGGAAGACATCCCATTGTAGGCTCCTGTACTTCGTTTATTTAGATTCAAACACCTTCACTTGAAAAGCCAAGGAACCAGAAGGTATATTATCACCAGGAGCAAAAGTATTAAAATTGTTAGAAGTTAACCAGGTATCAAAATCAGACGAAACCACATTGCGTCTAACATTGTCTTTAATAACCCCAAAGAAAAACGGGTTAATCCGACCAGCTGGACTAAATCCAAGTTGCGAGCCCAGCTGAGCATCATAAGAATCATCAGCCTGTTCAGTAGAATTAGGGACATATCTGGAAATTTGTTGTAACAAAATAGTTGGGTCTCCAGGCAGCATATTAGTGTGAAAACTAGGAGAGCTCTCCTGGCTGGCCATCATAGCTGCTCATGTCATTAGACAAACACAAAACCAACCAAGAACCAATATGAACCAACTAAAAATAAAAGGCACACAAGCAGCACAAAAAAAAATTTATTCATAACACTTACTACATGTGATCTTCTTTGATATGCAAGTGCATTTTTTCATGGTTTTATTTACTCTGGTAAAGTCCTATTTATGCTAAGTACAAAAGTGCTTAGGTGAATAAAAGGTTTTAAATGCTGCTTCCATGCTTGTGTAGAGAATCATAAGGTTGTGTTATATCTCGGTCAAGTTCCTTTAAATTTATCTCATTGTCTCCAGTAAGAAATTTCATCATGTAAAGGATGCATATAAAAACAGGACCATTCGGTTAATAAAACCAAATAAAGGCAGTGGAGTGGTACTGATGGACAGTGTTGATTATTCTTAAAAATGTTGCAACTATCTTCTGATGAGTACACATATGCAAGATTTTTGAAAAACAAAATTAACATTATAATCCAAGACTGACTATGGTTCAATGGATTTACAGGGTGTTATTTATCAACACTTATTAGACCTTGTTATAGTTTCTCATCCTGTGACACCTTTGAATTTTGGGAGTCTCAAGATTTACCAAAGTTCTTTTGACCCACCACTAAGACTGGCTGTGGCTGTTAATGGCTCTGAGACTGAGTCACTTTCTCTGTATATTGATACAAGATGTAACTTTATGCTGGATGACAAGAATTACATTTTGAAAGCTTAATTAATTTATTTATTTATTTATATTTGTTGACCGGGAGTGTGCGACTGGACGTAGGTCCATTTTCAGTGGAGGCCCGGGGAGAAAAGCTCCACAGTTGAAATAAACAGACAGCAGTTACATTGAATTACACAGCGATTAACAATTTACATAGCAATTACTTACAACATATTTACAGATGAAGAACATAGTACATCAGTAGACAACTAGAATCTTTATCTGTGAAGTACATAACAGACATTAACAAATGTTAAAATAAGAAGTTCCTACTGTATAAGTACTAGGCTTATGAGCATCTGAGCTTGCTATAATCAAGGAAGTTAGTGGAGTGGAAAGAAAGGTAGTGGTTGGATGGGGTGGGTGATATTAGAGTGGGAGTTGCAAGGGCATAGCCAGCATGTTTTTAGGTGTGCTTTTAGTAAAGTTTTGAAGTGGGTGCATGATGGTACGGATGTAATTGTGGGTGGGAGTGAGTTCCATAATTTGGCTATGGTGCAAGAGAATAGTGTTTCACCAGCAGAGTTATTGGCTTTTGTGATCTGCAAGTGATTTTTGTTGCTGGATCTTAGTGGTCTGGTGGTGCGATAGGGTTGGAGTAGATTCTGGAGGGATGGGACATTTAGTGGATGGTTTACTAGTTTGTGGGCGAGTAAGAGTTGATACCATTGAAGGAGGTGAGGGAGTTTAAGCCAGCCCAGTTCAGCAAGTGAGAGACAGTGGTGACTATGGTAGGATGCCCCTGTGGCGAATTTGGCAATTTTGTTGTAGGTCTCTAACTTGTTTAGATCGCATTGCCTTAGGTTGGTATATATTGGAGAGGCATAAAGTAGGGTGGAGATAAGGTGGGAATTTGCTATTGAAATCTTTGCTGCTTTGGTGAGAAGATGCTTACTTCTGTATAATGCTCCTAGTTTTTTGTGGACTTTTTTTATGGTCATGGATATGTGAATGTCAAATTTTAGTTTACTGTCTATTTTCACTCCTAGCAATTTGGTGTGTTCAGTTGGGTATATAGTGGTGTTGTCTTTTGCTGTGATGTTAAAGTGAGAGTTGTTTTGAGTATGTTTGGTGGGTTGGAAGATGAGTAGTTTAGTTTTGTTTGGGTTGAGTATTAATTGGGCATCGGATAACCAAGTTTCAACAGAGGAAAAGGCTTCCTGTGTGACTTGGATTGTTGGTGGTCAGACAGGTAACTCTGAAACCAGTTGGTGACTGATTGTGAGAAGGATAGGTTATTGAGGACAGAGATAAGTTGTTTGTGTGGAACCATGTCAAATGCTTTAGCTAGGTCTAGGAAAGTAGCAGAGGAGAGATAGCCATTGTTTTTATGCTGAAGGATAGTGTTAGTAAAGGAGAGTAAGGCAGTGGTAGTGCTATGGTTTGGTCGGAAACCATGCTGAGTATTGGAAAGGAGGTTGTTAGTAAGGAGGTAGTCTGAGACCAGAGAGTTTATGCATCTCTCTAGTATTTTGGAGAGTGGAGAGAGAATAGCTATGGGCCAGTAATTGGTTAGTTCTGTGGAGGGTTCGCCTTTGTGGAGGGGAATTATATGTGATACTTTCCACAGTGTGGGAACATAACTTTCTGACAGGGATCGGTTAATCAAGATGGATACTGGGTAGGCCAGAGCATCAGCTGCGATTTGTAGGTATTCACTTGGGAGGTTGTCTGCTGCTAATTTGATGGGTTTAAATTTAGTTAAGAGTTTTTTTATGTTGGAGGTAGGTACAGGAGAAAAAGAGACGGCAGCAGGGAGATTAGTAGTTGAAGGTGTGGGTTGGAGGTATATATTGTTGTGGGTTAATGGTATATATTGGGTATTTTGAACTCCATGCCTTACAATGGTGATGCAGTTTTTATTACAATGGATATGGTCAATTTATTAATGGTCATTCCACACACACACTCATGATCTAGAGAGTTTTAGGCATGAGTTGGCCACTTCTAACATTTTTTTCATAACTGAAATCATAGTGTTGAATTACTTTTTGATGTGGTTTTGCATGGTATCCCACAATATGCAGTAATGCCATGACATATAGACATGCAGCAGGTATAGCAAACGCAAGTAAATCCACAAGTACTACCACCAAAATATGAAGAACAACAGTTACTATACCAAATGAAAAGTGCTTCATGTTTATTGTCTTTTAACAAATAAATCTGTGGCCTGAGAACCAAGGACAGTTTCTTCAATTGCTGTTATTCTTCATATTTTAGCAGGCATAGGAAAGACAACCCCTCCCCCTCCAGTAGCCAACCTTGTATGTCCTGGTATCCATCAGAAGAAATGAGCCTTCATTATGAACAGTACACTGAATGACAGAAAAAAAAAGTTTAAAATGACAATCTGAAAAATAATAGCAATGACAAGCACTTACTATATAATTTTAGACATCCCTGCTTCCGACTACCTGAACTCTTTTGGGTAATGGTGTCACAGGTCATCACATAGTTGTCTGCACTGCTCACTAGTCCAATGTATGCTTGCAGCTTCAGTCAGTTACTCAGCCAGATGAAACTAGTCATCAGGCTTCCTAAACAGACCCACAGAGTATTCCAACAGCTGCTCCCTGAATTGGCTGTGAAGAAATAGCATGATTTTGCTCTCCTTAGCACATAACTATATGTCGGTTTGTTTCTTATAATAATTGTCACTGTACATCCTAATGTAACTTTTTCTTACCTGTGTAAACTAGCTATATGACGGTTTGTTTTTCTCTTTATAATTGTTATTGTACATACTAATGTAACTTTTTTCTTCCCTGTGTATTAAATGCATAACTACAATCGTATGTTATCTGTCAAACATTGTTGTAAGCTACTATGTACTATTGGAGCTTTTCTCCCCGGGCCTCCGCTGAAAACGGACATGTGTCCAGTCGGACTTTCCCGGTCAACAAATGTAAAATAAAATAAATAAATAAATAAATAACACAGGTGTTCTCCATAAGGCATAAGCACTTGCAGCAATCACTACAAATATCCTCTAAAATTAAATAGTAATGTCTGATTCATGATGGAAATGTGATCCTGAATTCCAAGTGATGCAACCTAGTGCCACCTTTAAGCATAGCAGATGTACATGTGCAGGCATTCTGTACAAGCCTTGAGACATGTGTTCTTTGCTAAAATATAGTGATTCATAGCCACATAGAGAACCTGTCCTCATTTGAATACATAAGAAAGCTGTTCTATATTAGTGGTTCAAGTGTGGATGCCAGCATTTTAAACAACCAACCATTCACTGAAAGAGAAGCAGCGGCAGTAATACAGTTGCCAGGAGCAGGTTTCTAGTGAAAGAGCAGTTGAGTTTAAAGAAGGTATAGTCAAAGGAGAAACCTGGTGTTCTGCAACACTGTGGTAAGATATATGTCTCTGTTTTTTTCTACATTCAATGCCTTATCTTGCAACAGAGTACAGGTCCATATACTAATCTGTATTATGATTTCCTAAAACTCATATCTACATATATAGCCCATACATAATATAGGTAGTTGTTTATCTATGCTATAGTTGTAGGAAGATCACCACCCCATCCCCGCCCTACATCAAGACTGGCTATCTCTACACTATCCAGTATGCCCTATAGAGACCTGCTGTGTGCATATGCTATGAGGACATTTGTAGTTTGCCTTCGCAAGTATAACCCCAACATAGTTACCCAATAACCATTGTCAACTGTGACTCTCTACATGTCCCCTGCCCTTGCTGCCTGTGAAGCCTGTCCTTCATATTATATGTACATCTATGAAATTTTATGTGGCACCATCCTGATGTACATATGTACATGTTTGTCCTAACCAATGGTCTAGGATATCACTGGAGTACTCAATGTCCATAGCATAGTGTATTTGTGATGCCCATCTATGTCCTACCTATGTCCATACCTGGATTGTTGTGCATACTTATTGCATCCCACTGTCTAATTCACAGCCTACTGTCCCAATCAGTCACTGGCCTACAGATATGTCTCTTCCTTTTATAGGTGTCATTGTGTCCTGAGGATGGGGCACACATCACAGGTTGGATAACTTTATCTGAGATAAGAATGATATCTTGCTGCAAACACACAAGAACTATGTGAATCACCCACTGGGAAGAAGTGGGTCACCAGCCTCTATAAGACCACATCTGGGAGACAGTGGCCAATTACATCAATTCCGTTGCTAGGTGGAATTGCACAGCACACAAATTCCAGAGGCATGTAATTGACATGATTCAGTAATGAGGACATGAAACATAGTAGCAAAGAGGTCAGCTATTTGGGTGGGGGAAAACTGACATGGATGTGTATCCTTGTCCCTAGATGGAGATGATGAAGGCACGTGTATTATACCCGAGTAGTGGACACATATTCTGGGAGTAGCCAGAGCTCGTTTGTCTCAGAGGTACAGTAGGTTTGTAGCTATACAGAAACTGTGTACGTACAGGGTACAATACTACTGTATAAGTTTCCATAGGTATGCCAAGTATGTAAGCAAAGAGGAATGCCAGATGGGTTATGCTACTGTTCTGCTTTTTCTGGACCACCATTTGCATGCACTATATATACATATATATATATATATATATATATACACATATATATATATATATATATATATATATATATATATATATATATATACATATATAGGATTACCTTTAAAATGGAGAATGAAGGTTCGGCGAAAATGGAAATGTATAATTAAGCCTGGCCTGACTGCCACATATGTGCAGTCTACTGTACCCAGTACTGTGGGGAAGTGAGTGATGTCACAGACACCATGCATGGAAGTGGTTCATTCCCCTGGTACAGTGGGGAAACAGTTTAATTCATTCACATGTAGATGTAGCATACTGAGAAATATGCTGAATATTCTGCTATGATCTACCCAGTGCACCCTCTGTTTATGTATGGAAGGTCCCTGTAAATGGCATAGTATGTGCTAGACATAAATAAGTGTCCTCCGATATAGAAAGTCCTTTCATTCCTCCTAATCCTGTCTGTAGGAAATACATTTTAGCCAAAAACTGTATAAAATCTATGACACCCCAGCACTGGCCCAGTAATCATGGAGCCTCAGTCCTCACCACTGGCAACAGTGGGGGACGTACACACTGGGAGTATGACAACTATAATTTCCCTTAAGAGCACATATATACCAGCTGCTAGTTGGTTAGATGGTGACAGGTAACACACCACCAGTAACACTTTCTCATGCCATCTGCTGCTGCATTATAATACTGAGTGGGAGACAATGGTGTTTATAGACAAATATGCTGTTGAATGTAGGCTGCTGCTGCTCTCAATATCTTTGTTTTCTGTAGTTCCAAAATTTCCACAGGCTTTTTTGCTCTTACAGTAGCATGCAACTTGCTGCATGCCTACTGATGAATCAACAGCTACTTTCAGAGGTGCTCATTTGCAACTCATGAGGCTCTTAATAGACAACATGCCTTCATTTTCATGACATACAATCATTTGCATAGTCTTAGTCTTGCACTGTTTTCTTTGCTGCTCTGTAGCATTAGCTGGTTCTATGTATTGCAACATGTCAGCAAGTAGGCACGTCCTGTGCAGCAGCACTCTGCATACTATGCATACTAACTATGAATACCAGCCATGACGTGGCAAAATTTAAAAATTTGTTTTGTTTTCAAATGTTGATGCACAAGCTAAACAATTTGTTATGTATGGATAACCTTTGTTGCTGCTCTGAACATTATTTTGCTGCGTATGTTTTTTTTTTTTTATTTTATTCATAACACATTTAGACTCAAAAAATTATTTTACAATGATGAGAAACCCCTTATTTGAAATATTAATTTCCTTCACAATGACTAGAAGCTGCTTACTTCTAAAGGCAGAAAATATGAATTTAAGTATTTGTCCCAAGTTATATGCATATAATACAATGTTTCCCATTTTTAAAAAATCCCTCAGTTTGTTTTAGTTGTCGTAGGACCTCAAATATGTCTGAAATTTAGGAGACAGAGATTTGAGCTGTATCTCAGTAACAAACCACTCAACATCTCTGGCTTGATTGACATGTGGATGATGCACAGCATGGCAAAATTTGACACAGCTGTGTCAACTGTCTCTGACAACACTGACTCCTAATGGCAGCACATGGCCTAGCAAGAGCCGCATCTCCTTTGCTCACAATTTTATTCCATGGTATCTTCTATCCTCTGCCATCTTGCATCCTGTAAGGCATGACACACAGACACAGACACAGACACACACACACACACACACACACACACACACACACACACACACACACACACACAAAGACATGTGGACACAGAAACTTCCACTGACAAAGGTACCTGTCAATCAGTGTTGTCAAAGTGACTTTCATACCACCTGTAAATCAATGTTGTCAATGTGAACATCATGCCACAATTGTGAACAACAGCATATCTGAGTGTGAATTACATATATCAATGGGTGGATAGCTGTTTTGTACATAGTCGTGATCACTTTAGTCCATAATGGCCCTCTGGTTTGCAGCACAGTAAGCATATACATCATTCAAAATTTGTAGGTTGTAAAACAAAGGCTTTATAGACTAACATTTATTAGGCATACATGCACAGCACATATTAGTTAAAAACTCGCATCATTTACATAATCGTGTGTAGTTGTACAGTGTTTGGTTGGAAAAGTGTGGTAGAGAACATTTCACATATGTTACTATACAGTAAATATCTAACATTCAGTAGCATTTTTATCGTATCAGGTAGGTATGTGTGTGTTTGTGTGTGTGTGTGTGTGTGTGTGTGTGTGTGTGTGTGTGTGTGTGTGTGTGTGTGTGTGTGTGTGTGTGTGTGTGTTTACAAAGAAATATAAATATATGTTATAGACAGGTACAGATAGCTATAGGTGGTTACATACATAAAATTTGCCAGACTGTTTACAGTACTTTGCATATTATTCTGTAAAGTCTAGCTATCACTACTTATCTTTCTGATAGCAATGGGGCCATTTTGTGTAAGTCACTACATGGTTCTCCAACAGAACTCATACAGACTCACAGAACCCCTAAGACAAGCAAGTCTGAAGACCATGTACATCTTGCCAAATCTTTACTTTGGGTGTCTCTCTAGCCGTTCATCCTGTGAATGTATAACAGATTAATTAGGATGGGGCCTTTGGTGGCACTGAATGCCAGGCATAGGTCTCCACACAGATGTCTAAATATAACTGAAAACAGGGATAGAGCTTCTAGTCAGACTTGATAGTTAAAGGATTTTAGGCCAATAATCTTTTTCATCAGGAATCTTGTTACCTTTCTAGCTGAATGATCTGTCTGGCATGGTACATGCCGAAGGAAGCACAACACTCTAACTAGTCTAAGAAGAAAGTAGTGGAACAATAAAATCCTTTGACTTGCACAAAATACATTTGGAAATAAGTTATACTAGATAGGATTTCTTAACTTTTTGTGCAACATGGTAGTCAAAGGTGAAGGAACTGCTGACCCTGGTGTGGAGGTCCCTGACCGCTGTTTCCATGTGAAACCAGATACTCAATACCCTATAATCAGTAGATGAGAAGTATTTCTTAGTCAAGAATGCAACACTTTTTTGCATTTAGTTTCTGTCATAGTTTCTGTCCTTTGCATACCATGGACTACTTGTTGGAAGTACTTTATACACTGGTTGGAGAATGAATGAAAACACACGACTTGCATTCATTGGCAAGTCTGGTTAAACATAGATCAGGTTGGCAAAGTATATACCAAAAACAAGGGGCCCCACTACTGATCATTGTGGCACTCCACATTTTTGCTTTCTTACTTTCTAAAGCAGCATCTGATACCCTAATTGTGTAGGTTCTACCTTCAGACAATTTGCAATCTAGCTTGCAAGGCAAAGGTCTATCTTTAGTTCTTTTATTTTGTTTACAATACCAGCCTAGAGTACAGAGTTGTAGGCATTAGCCAGACCCACATATGCTGGGTGAATGAGTGGCCACTGTCCACTTCCTCAGTAACCTTCTCAAAGAAGATAAGGTTAAGTAGATGTGATCTGTCCTTTACAAAATCCAGCTGTTGTGAGTACAGTTGTATGACATTTTTAATGTAGCAAAGAACCAAGGAGCTCAGAACATGCTGAGATGCAGTATGAAGCACAATTAATAAAAACTATAAACAACACGTCAATACTCACAAGACACTAAACATTTAATAAAACATTAAGCACGTTCACCTCTAACTTGATCCTTCATCAGAATCATTCCCTCCATTCTTTTGAGTTAGGATGTGTGTTTTAAAGTTTTTATCAGATTTTTAACATTGAAGTTAATAAAAGCAGAAATGGTGGATTCAGTGGCTTTACAAATTAGGCCACCAAGTCTGATGGGCCGCTACTTCCAGGGTCTGTGGTAGGGCCTCTTTTGTGAAAGAAGCATCACTGCAACTGTTTCCCAAATCTCAAAAAGAAAAATCCGTGGTATCCCTCCAAGTCTCAGAAAACCCAGTATGCAACCTATACCGGGTCAAAAATAAAAAAAGCAGAAACTTTGCAATGTAGAGGGTGGAAAGTACACTCCTTGACATATGATATGCACCAAGTTCACTAATACATTTTGAACTTTAAAATATATATTACAAAATAATAAAATAGTAAGTAGTCCACAGATAAGTTATAAACAAATATTGAACATTGTAAATATTTTACAATGAAAATAGCTGACGTTGGTAATGTTTTCTTATACTTTTACTCATTTAAACTAGGTGCTTTCTTAGATGCCACACTTGAACAGATCCTCAGGGCCTTAATGTTTCATTTCTAACATATTTCACTATTTCTAACATTTTGCACCATATTTCCACCTTAGTAATTATAGCTCTGGTTTTCAGCCTACTTAGGTGTTCACTTCTAGATTTATACACATGTTCATTAATATTATAATATGTTTTTCACACACACTTGATGAAGTATTTATTTGGTACGAAAGTGATCTTTGTTAAAAGTGTTTCAGTTTATAAATTGCTAGTATTTATTCTGATAGATGTTTAATGGTAGATCATTTTGTTAGTGAGTAGGTTTTGTAATTAATACAGTTTGGATTAGTAGGTTAGCCTTAATAAGCTGTTCTTGCATTATATATTTTAATTTGTCTCTAGCTTTCAAGTTTCTGTTCTAAGGTAACACAGTCTCAGTTTACACTATGGTGTTAAGGGGGAAGGGGGACTTGATTAAAGGAATAAGTTTAATGCTTTTATTGCTCTTAACAGAACCACCTTTGCTCCAAATAGCGTGATTATACATAAATTAATGAATGTCTTTAATGCTTTGCATTATACTCAGCTAGGATCACTTGTTTGTGTATTTTAATAAAGGGTATCCCATTTTTAACTCAGCTGTGGACTACCTACTATTTTATTATTTTGTAATACATATTTTAAAGCTGAAACTTTATTAGTGAACTAAGTGCATAACATATTTCAAGGCGTGAACTTCACACCCTCCACACTGTGAAGTTTCTGCTTGGTTTGTTTTTCAAATCAAAGACAAACTGTGTGGTTAGGCTTAAGTTAACCAAGTGTAGAAGGGGGTTCAAGTGAGGACATGTCTGATACTATTAGGCAATCAGGTAAATTGAAGGGGCCTATGGATGATGTAGACAGTAAATGCTCCAGGGTGATCTTAGGAAAGTAAGTGTGATTCAAGGATGTAGTACTGTAAAAAGGTCCAACTGTAACATCATCACTGTAATGCATATGCCAGGTTGGATGGATGTCTGCGACACTCATAATGATGGTAGGAATCTATGCTATACTGCTAGGGTTGTATACATCAGTTGACTGGTATTAATACACTTCCTTCCTTTGCACTGAACAACAACAACACTGCTATATTCAGTAATGTTCCATTCATGACGGTAGGCATGACTGAAGACCTCCTATGCCTGTTAAGGTACGCAGTGCTATCTGCAGTGGTTCTATGTATAGCTGCACATGTGCAATCCATTGCACCAAGAATAAGTGATAGGTGGCAGACTGTGTGCCAACCTGGATTACAGGGGTTAACTCTGCCTTTATTTCAGAACACATTTGGTGAGCAATCCAGAAACTGCTGCAGAAATTGAATAGATGTCTAGATGCCTGGGATAAACATACTATGCCTCTGTGGGCCTTTGGAAAGTGCCTGTTTCACATGATGCATACAATAGTTCTAACCTTATTTTTAAGAAGTAGTAGCCTACCTCTGTGTATCCAGCTACATCCGTAGGCCAACACACTGGTGTAATTCACCCAGTGCCTCGGCATGCATATGTAATCTGTGTAGTTTTTATTGCCAGGTGGGATGATGGTCCTCTGGCACAGAGATACTGCAAAACTGGGTGCCTGGCTGCTCCTCATGTTCTGGCAGTGCTCACAGCTAGCATATGTCTCATTGTGCTGCTATCCACAGCTGTTTGGAAATAAATGTAAGAACCATACTACATATGCTCTACTGCATGCTTCCTGCATTTTATAAATCTGTGCCTGTTTGTGAACAATTATAATGAGCTTTATTATGTAGCCTTGTGTTTGATTCTGGTAACTTTGCTTGCATTATGATTGTTCAACCAGAAAATGCTCCCTTATCACATTTGACTAGAAGTAATTGGGTGTAGTGGGCTTAAAAGCTTCACAAAATAACAAAAAATAAATAAATAAAACATACTTTACCATATTATCCTACAGTGTATTCAGTCTTTCAATGGCATTCAGTGTGCACCCCTTAACTGCCCATACAGAGTTATATATTTGCAGTTCACCACCTGTTATACTTGCATCCACTCACAACCTCTTTTTACCATTTTTACACATGGGGTTGGGGTGTCGCTTCAACAGTGAATCATCTAGAGCCAAGGTTTACACCACCGGGTGGGTTAGCCATGCAAAGTTAGTTCTTCCACATCACACACCCGCACACACAGTCACACCTATGGCCAATTTAGAGTGTCCGATCACCTACTGCATGTCATCAGAATGTGGGAGGAAACTAGATCACCTGGAGAAAACCCATGCAAACACTGGGAGGAGGACATGCAAACTCCACATAGAAGGCACCCCAGCTTAGACTCAAACCAGGGAATTTCTTGCTGTTAGGAAATAATACTATTCACTGTGTCACCCCCACCCCTAACTGTTATGGCTCCTAGTTATTCTTCTTTTCCACTGATTTTCAGCTCATTGATGCTGTTTACAAAACTTAAAACATGGACACTAAAACGTGACAGTATCTAACTTGCTCCAAACTCTGGTTTTCTGCTGGCATGCCAATTTTGAATTTAGAGTTAACATTCAACAGTTATGATTTAATGATATGTATCTTGCAACTGATATTCAGTATCCATTATGACCCAAGCTTATGCTTTTTGACAGAGATGAGTAAATAATAAACAGAAATCCAAAACATGGGTCAACCAGTTAACACAAAGAACATTTTTTTTGTGAAGAGCCACAGGAAGCTGTTTATGTGTTGAGAGGTACATAGTGTGTGTGTGTGTGTGTGTGTGTGTGTGTGTGTGTGTGTGTGTGTGTGTGTGTGTGTGTGTGTGTGTGTGTAAATTATAATTCTGGTCCATCAGTGAAACCCTTGCAGAATGTCACTGTAAAAACATAGCAGCCAAAACCAATGTTTTAACATTGGTGTCAAAACTTTTAAGTAAACATTCTTGTAGAACTGTCAACTCTACAATAATGATTTATAGGCAGTCATGTTTCTTGAATTATTTTGTCTGAAAGTAATACCATTTAATTTAAAAAAAGGGTGGTGTTCTAAAGAGCTGTTGCACAGGTAACTGAGAAATTAAAAGGTGTTATTCCAATAACTGATAGTACATTAATGTGGGGTCAGACACAAGAAGAGCATGACTGTAGACTCATACAGCTGTTAAATACACATAGCAGCACAATTTCAAGTTAAACACTCAACATAAAATAAGAGTGGCATGTTTGGGATATGTTGGTCATATCCTAACCTCAGCCTGACATACAAAGTCAGAGTAACTGCGAAAATGCCAAAGCCAAAAGTCAAACGGAAATTACAGAAGTTTTGAGAAGTGAAGAAGTGCTTTGCTAAGCGAATATATAATGTGCGGTTAACTATGACTCAGACATTTATTACAGCAAGAAGTATCCCGAGAATGGAGCTCTGGACAGTTATTAAATGTTCAAGGAACTAGTTATAGAATCACCAATATTAAATACAATAGTGAGATATATATGAGCCAACTGAACTGCAAACAGATGACATAATGGTAAATAGAAAAGAGTTGTCTCTTATAGGTTCATAGGACGGTACTAGGCTATTGGCCCGGAGGCCCTTATAAGCCTAGCCAAGAATTTCACCCATGTTCCCACAAAGTCAACACCTGTTTTCTGTGTCCAGCAGGGACACAGGTGGGATCCCAGGGGTATATTTTCTGTTTCCCGTCCAGTCGTTCAGGTTCCTCTTAGAGAGGGCTAGTGAGGTACTCTGCTTGACATGGAGAGGAAGTCTATTCCACAGATGGAGGAGTTGTCAGAACACAAATCTATCCCACCAAGTTCTATTAATGTCACAGACCAGGTTGAGACCTTGCATGCGGGTTGCACGAGTTGAGTTTGACTTACATATATGCAGGAACTCCATCAAGTCTGAGTCTGACACGGCCTTGTATGCCAGACACAGGTCACCTGTGAGCAGTCTGTATGAGATTGAGTAGAGGGACAGGGCTTTTAGCCTATCTGTATAGGACAGGTGTTTGAAACCCTGGATTTTCCTGGTCAGGAATCTCTGTGGTCTCTCCAGCTGCTGCATGTGCTTGGCAAGGTACATGCCAATAGGGGCATTGTACTCGATAATGGGTCTGATAAGGGAGGAGTACAGAGACATTCTGACCTCCTTGTTCCTGGAAGAAATTCCCTTACTTATGAGGTGGGCCATGTAGAAAGCCTTCCATACAATGGAGGAAACATGGTGGTCAAAAGTCAAGTTGCTATCAATCTGGGTGCCCAAGTCCCTCACAACTGATTGCGTGCTTAGTACTTTGTTATTAATGTGATAATTTAGTGGGCACACCATTTTCCCCAAAGGGGATAATGATGCATTCCTTGGCATTCAGTTTGAGGCCATGCTTCTGGCACCAGTCATTAGTTTGGTTAAGGCCCTCTTAGAGGATGTTCACATCACTAGGAGAATTTATGACAGTGCCTAGCTTACAGTCATCTGCAAACTTGGTCAGCCACAGACCACTGGTTTTGGCTTGCACCTCAGAAAAGTATATCCCAAACAGTAGAGCCCCCAAGACCAATCCCTGGGGTACACCATTCATTACAGGTCTACTACTAGAGGTGGCTTCCCCTATTTTGACTGAGTGTATTCTATCAGTGAGCCAGTTAGCTAACCATCTGGTAACATATGGGTTGATGCCTAGCTAGAAGAGTTTATCTATTATGTCCAAGTGGGCAATAGTGTTGAAGGCTTTGGCTAGGTCAAAGTAGGTGGTGTGTACTGTCATGCCTTCATCCATGGTTTTGGTAACTGTTTCAAAGGCTGCAAATAAGTTTAACAGGAGTTATCTCCCTTTGGCAAAGTCAAACTGTGTGGGATCAAGCATTTGGAGGTTGCCAATGTCCTTGCTTATAAGGTCCATGATAATGCATTCCATGGCCTTGCAAATCAGGCTAGTTAGGCTGATGGGCCTATAATTGCCTGGGTCAGTGGATGCTCCACCTTTGTGCAGAGGGATGACAGTGGCTGTCCTCCATTCTGCTGGGACGAAGCTGGTGCACAGACTTTGGCTGAATAGGGTGCCAAGTGGTTCTAAGAGCTCTTGCCTGAGTTCATGTAGGACACAGCCAGGGATGGTGTCAGGTCCCATGGAGACTGTATTTTTTGCCTTTGAGACAGCATTAATAACCTGCTCCCTGGTGATGGGGGGGCAAGTGCTGGGGATGTCCTGGTTTACTGATGAGGGGGATGGGGGAGGGTGTTTTAAACAAACTTGTCTGCCAGCAGGTTGGCTATATCTATGGCATTTGTGTATGTGGTTTTCTTGAATATCAATTTAGAGCAGATTTGGGAGTTACCTTTGAGATTGCAGACGTATGCGAAGAAGGCCTTGTGATTGTCCTTAGTGGATGTGGCCAATTTGGACTCGAAGTTAGCCTTAGAGGATTTCACCAGTGACCTTATTTGCTTGTTCAGACAAAGGAGAGATTGCTTCCAACTTGGCATCTGCTCCTTCTTGGTCCTGGACAGCAACTTTTTCCTTTTGTTATAGAGTCTGTTTATTGTTGCTGTCCACCAGACAGGTTTACTCTTCCTTGAGGAAGATGAGTTGGTCCTGTCAGGTATTGCTGAGTCCATGCAGCTATATAGGTGCTCGTACAGTTTTGGTGTAGGCTTAGACATTATGCTTGGTTCAACTGAAGGGATGTTGGCTGTGAAGCTGCTTATACCTGCTCTCGGGAGGTTGTAGCGATCTTTGGAAAAGTTTTTTTTGTTTGACCCTGGCAAGGAGGGGGGGGGTTCAGAGGAGATGGTGACTTCAAAAGTGATTGCTTTATGGTCAGATCTTACCAAGGAGGATGACATTGTAGGGATGCTACAGTGGCTACTCATGTTGGTTAGTACCAGGGTCCAGGAAATTTTCACCTCTTGTGGGGGTGTCGACCAGCCGATCCAATGCAAAGTCGAGGAATCTCTGGGAATTTGTGTTTGAGCTAGAATAGGTCTTCTACTCTATGGTTGGGTAGTTAAAGTCGCCCAGGATGAGGTTAGAGGGTTGAATCTTGATGGATTCAGGTAAGTCCACATAGGTGGAGTTGGCTTCCTGAGTCATGGTTGGGGGTCTGTAGCTAGCTATTATTTGAATAAGTGTTTTGTCAATAGTTAACTGCACCTGGAGTGTCTCCTGTGTGTCATACTGTTTGACCAGCCTGGAGGTGTGTATGTCTTTGATAAATATCGAAACTCCACCTCCTTTGACTTTGTAACCCTCTGTTTGGAGTCTGAAAGTATGGTAGGACAAGTAACCTTGTAAGGTTGGGGTGCTCTACGCAGATTTGAACTAGGTTTCAGTGACCGCATAAATGTCAGCATCTTCCGGCGAGAGGAATGCTTGCAATGAGTACCGTTTCATGTTAAGACTCCTAGTGTTTAGCAGCATAACCTTTAAATTTCATTTAGAAGAATTTTTCACGTTGGTAATTTTGTCCTCATGACTTTGCCTAAAAAAAGCACTATGGGGGAGGCAAGAGCCTTTGCCAGAAGCCTGAAGCCCCTGGGGAGACAGAAGAAGGCCATCTCTGGCAAAATATTGTGGTCTGGCAATCATGTCCTCCCAGGCTGTCAAGTACTGGATCCCTTTGGAATGGCACCAGAAACTAAGCCAATTGTTAAAGTCAATAATTTTCGGTTTGTACTGAAGCATCATTCTGGGTGATGGTAGGATGCTGCTTAAGGCTAGGGACATACCTGCCTGGGACACATACTCAGCAAGCTCAAGCATATCTCTCTCTTCATATAGTCCAGAGAGGTACATCTCAAGTCATTCAAACTAACATGGACTATGACGGAGTCATAACAGTACTTGTTGAGAGACTTGAGTGTGAGTGACATGGCAGATTCTACTACCTGATAAGTAACATGCCATGACTTTCTCCCTGTCTAGCCTGATAAGGAGCACATTTGTGTGTCTCACGATAGTCTCTCCTATGACTAGTATGTTGGTTTTGTAGCTGGGCCTTAGAGGCTGTGAGACACAGGCATGTGTACTATGTGTGGTGCTTGGTGTGGTGGGTTGTGATGTGCGTGTGTGCTTTTGCCTCAGAGTTCTCTTTTGTTTAGGTATGTTTTTGTTGAGAACCTCCACATATGTAGGAATGTACTGTACAGGTGTGGGTGGTGTTATAGGTGTGGTGTTTGTGCAGACAACCTTCTCAGTGCCATCTGCACTGTCTTATGACTGAGACAGCAAGGATTCTAGGTTCTTAATGTAACTGCATCTCTCACATATTGTGTTCCTAGGTGGTAGAAGAAGAGGGTTATCTGTGTACATGAGGCAGTTACTACACTGTCTCAGGATGTCCATATCAGCAAGACTAGCAGGAGAAACCACAGGAAATTGGGAATCAGTGTCCTGCCAAAAAAAAAAAGTTATGTAAAATATTTTCTGTTTCCTCTAATGGTAGCTTAAATATTTATTTTTTATTGAAACACACTGATATGATACAAAACAAATGAAACAACAGAAACAACTCAGATTCTATAATAATGAGCCTTTATTTGGGGAAAAAAGTAATTTGCACTCCTTATTGGTATGGTTTGTCCTGCAAAATGTAAACCACCAACAACCAGCAAAAAACGATAGTGAACACGCAGTAATGAAGAAATAATGATTATTTATTTATAATTCCTTCAAATCCAGACCGGTTTCAGCTATTCAGCCTTTATCAATGAATACAATAAAGTTTTTTATTAAACTTTATTGTATTCATTGATAAAGGCTGAATAGCTGAAACCGGTCTGGATTTGAAGGAATTATAAATAAATAATCATTATTTCTTCATTACTGCGTGTTCACTATCGTTTTTTGCTGGTCGTTGGTGGTTTACATTGTTGGCTTGACCCTGCATGCCATCCTTGCGGAGCGTATGGTTGTTTGTCCTGCAAAATCACACATTTTATGGAATATCCCACTTTGAACATTTGAAAAGGTAGCATTCCTACAACAGAATAGAACAGCTACTCGAGTAAAGAAAATTTATAGCTGCACAAAAGAGATATGCTCAAAATAGGAAAAGGACTGTTAGCTACATTGTAGGGATATATGGAAATCTTTTAATAGGGCTACATTAAATAAGTTTGGGTGGAAACAGAACACAAAATCTTGCAAAGCATATTCAGATTGTTTTCCTTTAAGACAACAGAGGATTTTACTTCAATTATAAAAGTATGCCCTAAAAGTGAAATGTAGAGCAGGTAAGGAACTATACATATCAGATATGTTAAGAGCAGTATATTCACCAGAAAAGCAGAAAGTACTGCCAGGAAAAAGAAAAAAAAACATTTAGAGATTATAGGGGTAATTCTGCAGTTGTCTGTGACAGAATTTAAAGTAAAAGAATTCCACAGACATATTTATGCAGATTCAGAAAAGCAATTACAGAAAAATATTATAATGAGAGGATAGGCTCAGTAAAATAATCAGTAGGGAAAGAAAATGAATCTTAAGAAAGATCACATGCCTAAGGTTTAATATTCAAAACTGACAAATAATAGTTCCTGAGATGCACTTCTAGCTGTGTCTTCAGGAAAAAGTCAAGGAACAGCAAGAACTGTCTCAACAAGAAAGGCCGGATGTTCATAGTGAATATCCTTATTAAATAAAAACAAAAGAACTTCACTAATTGCTGGCGAGTAAATTTAAATAACTATTGAGTGCTTTTGTCTTTTATAATCCAAAACGGACTTCATCAGAACTGATTTTCTTATAACAAAACTGTTGTAAGTCTGTTTTTTTGCAGCTTAAATCTTTTCACAATGGTTACTTGTGATGCATGTTTACTTATTATACTAACAATTCTCACTGTCCTCATCCTGTCGCATTCAAAAACAACTGCGTCTTCTGACTGTCTTCTAAGAGAATACTTTGAAACATGTGTCAATGTGCACAAACAAATGTACCTATTGACAAATACATGTATTTGCACTTTACAGTAGGTTTTGTGGAAACCAAATGCATACTACATGAGATATTACAACTCAAATAACAAGACAATAATAAATGTACAAAAAAGAATAAGAAAATTGAACAGAGATTTGAACATTGACAACATTTACAAATCACAGACACTAACAACAGATGCACTCATAATTTATGCAAAAAAGCGACATGAGAAGAAAGGAAAATGTTAGATCCATCTGGGATGTCCTTTGATAGCTAATAATTTGGCAAATATGACAACTAAAGCCTGAAATGAAGGGGGAAAAAACACTAATTTGCAATCTCTAATATATTAATAGTAGAATGGCTCCAAACATACTGCAGGTATACACTTCTGATAAATTCAAATCATATTTGAGAAACAGTTAAAATAAAAGATATTCCTATCTAAAGCTTTGAAGACAGCAAAAAGGAAGACTACATGAAAATTCTTCTTCACAACCTAAAATTGTACCTTTCCCTACTGAATGCCCAAAACTGAAACATATTTTTATAATCCTTCAAGATGTCTGCCAAGATGACATTAATCAGAGTCATACATCTCAACCTCTTAGAGCAAGAAATCTGGACAAAAACCATAAAAAATGGAGAGACAAAGGCTGAAAAATAGGGACAATTTTTAAATATTACTCTTGCAAACTTAGAAAGTTGGTAGAATAACAGGTTTTGCATTAGTATTAATTTTCTGAAAGTATGAAGTCTGAATTTTAAATGTCTGTCATTATTTTTCTGACTTCAGTCCTTAATGATTTGCAAGCGATTTGCCAGAAAACCACAGTTTTATGAAAAACAGGCCAAAAATATAAGGCAAAATTCTGCACATTCTGCGAAAATTTGTACAGTTGAGAGGTATGATTCAGAGTAGAAAACCTAGTCTTACTGCCTTACTTTTTACATCACCTTTAACACAAATATGCAAAACAACTTCAAGTGACACTTTTGACATTCAGAAGTCTGACAGCTTGACAAGCCATTTTAGTGTCACATTAAGCTGACGCAAGTGATTTGCTTTTTATTTCAAATATGTAGTTTTCTGCGGGCACTGTTTTAAAGTGTAAACATTCATTTCTGAATCCCTTACATAATTTCATATTTCAAGGCTAAAATTATACTGAAGGTATTCATTTATCGAATGCTCGCTAGGAGATGGGTTGAAGTATAATAAATATATGTGAAAAAAACTGCATTGAATTCAATTCAACATAAATATGTTCTTAATGTATCAAGTAAAACCATAAAACTAGTCTACCAGAAGTACCCAGTGATGAGGCTTAATATAATTAGCCTATAGGGGAACATGAATTGTTCCGACAGGCTCGAACAGCTCAAAATGAAACCGAAAGATTATGTTAACCTGACAAGCTCAGCAAGCAAGAAAAGTAGTTGTTTCCCCTAGTATGGAACACATATATAAAGGACTGAAAATAAACATGGGTGATATCCCAGTCTCATAATTTTTAAAAATAATTATACAGTTTGGCATTTAGAAGTTAAAACCAGCAAATACAGATTCCATCTTAAAACAATGGATAAATGATTGAACCTGAAGTTGTAGAAGAGATTCTTGCAGTCTGTTTTTTTTTTTTTATTTATTTTGTTTTAATACAGGCACATGAGTGCTGTACGCTGTGCAAGAGAAAACTAGGATGTTGGTTTACATTTATTGATCAAGGATTGGAGCATGTGTGTGTGGGGGGAGGTGTATGCCTTGGAGGCATGCCAATGATGATGCAGTGCTCTCCGGGGCAAATCACTAACAAAAATCCCCCACCCTTCCACATCATTCACAAAAAACATTTAAAGTAAAAATCAAAAATAAATTAAAAGTAAAACCTTAAGGTAGAGAGTAGAAAAACATTCAACAGTAGACATTATTAAATTCCTCAGAAGGAGTGACACTTAAGAAAATCTTCTTCTTCTTCTTCTTTCGGCTTTTTCCCGGTTAGGGGTCGCCACAGCGGATCACCTTGTCCGCACATTGAATGGCAGTGGAGTTTTATGGTGTCGAGTTGCCAGCCCGGCGCCCAACCTTCCACAGAAGGCACACTCACACGCACACCTAGGGCCAATTTAGAGTGTCCAATCCACCTGCAGCATGTCATTGGGATGTGGGAGGAAACCGGAGCACCCGGAGGAAACCCACGCGACCACAGGGAGGACATGCAGACTCCGCACAGAAGGCACCCCAGCCAAGGATCGAACCGGAGAACCTCTTGCTGTGAGGCGACAATGCTAACCACTGCACCACCGTGGCCGCCCAGTGACACTTAAGAAAATAATATATATATTTGTTTCAAGTACAAAGGTAGTTAAAAAAAAAAAAAAAAAAAAAAACTACTTCTCTCACAGCCAGTTAACCACGCCTTCAGTTTTTCTCAAAAACTGTCCTAAATATCTGTTATGTATACATAAACATACAAATAAATAAAAATTAAAAACAAAATTTCTATGTAGTTAATAATCTTACAGACCTGAAGCTTTCTAAGTTAAGGCTCTGGCACAAACATTCATATACTATTACCCATGATAATACTCAAACAAGGACCCGTTGTTTTTTTTTTTTTTGGTTTTTAACTACCTCTGTACTTGAAATAAATATATATTATTTCCTTAATTGGTAGTCCTTCTGGGCAATTTATTAACGTCTACTGGTGAACATTTTTATACTCTCTAATTTAAGTTTTTATTTTATTTTTTGATCTTTAATTTTTTTTTTTTTTTTTTTTTTTTGTGAACGACCTAGAAGGTTGGGGGATTACTGTCAGTGATTCACCCCAGAGAAAGAGAGAGAGAGACACATCATCATCGGCACACCTCCAAGGCAGACACCTCCCCAAACACGCACCCCCATCCTTGATCAGTAAATGTAACCAGACATCCTAGTTTTCTCTTAAACACCCCACAGTGCTCATCTGCCAGAATTATTGTGAAATAAAGAACGGACTGCAAGAATCTCTTCTATGGCTTCATGTTCAATCATTTTTTTTTTGTGTTTGTTTTAAGATGGCATCTGTATTTACTGGTTTAACTTCTAAGTGCCAAACTGTATAATTATTTTTTTTAATTATGAGAAGGGAATAACACCCATGCTGTTTATTTTCAATCCTTATATACATGTTCTATACTAGGGGAAACTACATTTTTTGCTGGCTGAGCTCATCAGGCTAATATAATCTTTTGGTTTCATTCTTAATCTATAATGTGGTAAACCAATCTCCTTGCACCATGCAGACAACACTGACAACTAAATCAGCTGCTGCATGGACATTTTAAGAAAAGGTTCTGTATGCAATATAATTCTGAAAACTGTACCTAAATTATGGCTAACTAAAATTAACACTGACAACAGTAATACTGCATTTATAAAAAAAAAATACTGCTTTTTTTTGCCTAACTAACCAGAATTAATTTGCCAACAGTAATCCTCCATTTATAAGAATGTCATGCCACAAGTAAGTAATCAGCTTTGATCCATCACCCAGTCATGAGATAAGTTACCTAAATTATGGTTACAAATGATGTTTTTGACATTATTTCAGCCATAAAGAATATATATGAAACCCATACTTAAAAGTTAAAGTGAAGTAGACTACATCATCACTGTCTTAACAAGGAAGTCCTATACATAAAATTAAAACTTTAATAAAGCTTCATTAATTTAAATATTTTACAATACTTACGTTTGGCTTATACATTTTAGAAGTGACTGAAACACATTTGACTTTCAGAAGTTATAATGAATACAGCATACACTTTACTGCTCTTTTAGGTATAGTTTGCACAGATTCATAAGTCCATTGGGTGCTACTAAGCAGTTGATCAGGTGACATTTGCAGCCTAGCCACAGCAATTCTTATAACTTGCAGTCCCTTTCCATTAGGGTTGGCAGTATTATACTGACGATTGCAAACTCCCATCCTATCATCCAGACTATATTTGAAGAGGGTACGGGAACTGCTTAATATAAAGGAGGAGTCTGTTCCAGAGGAGAGAAGTTCTTTGAGTGAAGTATCTAGCATGTCAGCAGATTTAGTTTACATTAAGAAGAAGGTTAAGGTCTTTAGCACAGGTGTTCATGGTGATGCCAGTTTTGTGAATATGAAGGAGGTCAGTTAGGAAAGAGTATTTTGATTTTTTTGTAGGCCATGTAGAGGTCATCTTTAAGGAGTCTGTATGATACAGAAAAGAGAGAGAGAGCTATAAGGTATTTTGCCTAGGTAAGGAAACTCAGGCTCTTGCTTTTCATCATGCAGAAATGTTAGGAGCTTCCAAGTTGGGTCATACATCTGAACAGGTACATGTGAATGTGAGCAGTGTATTAAATTACAGGCCTGGTAAGGTAGGAGTAGAAAGGCATAAAATCATTGGTCCTGGAGGAAATACGTTTAGTAATCACCTGGGCAAAATAGAAGGATTTCCTAAAAGTGATTTCTGGGTGGTCAAAAGAGACTTTATTGCCAGCAAATGTGACTACGATTCTAACAACTGTGTCTGTCTTCAGGAGGTATGATTAATGTGATAGTCTAGAAGCAAGGACACACTTGCTTGCCAAAAGGTACAGAAATGCTCTTTTTTGCATTTAGTTTAAGACAATAGTCATGGCACCATCTGGGGTGCTTGTAAGGCCTCCTTGTAGAATCTGGGAGTCCACAGGGGAGTTGATGAGAACTCCCAAATTTACATTCATCAGCAAATGTATTCAGCCAGAGGATTTTGATGTCTGCTTGGATGTCAGAGAGATAAATACCAAATAGGAATGGTCCCAATACCAGGCCCTGTGGGACACAACTGGTAATAAGCCTTTTTGTGAATAGGGTGTCCCCAGTCTTCATTTGCTGGGTTCTGTCTATGATTCAGTTTGGTACTCATCAGTTAATATAAGGTTATAACATCAGTTATAAAAATTTACACAGTTTGAAGGGAATATCTAACAAAAGCATGCATTTAAAAAAATCACAACAATTATGTCCTCAAACTTCTCACACCAGAAGTAATTATTTTATTTTATGCTGAACTATTTTGTTTTAATGATTTTACTTTGTGTTCTAAACAGCCAGCTTCAGTGTTTAACTGCTTATGACGTCACCTGAATCATTTCTCGGGTATGTCTGCTGATTTGTAAGTTTACATTTGTTTCTTCAGTATTTAAATAACATGCATTAGTTTTAACAAGTAAATGGGACAGTACATTTCAGTAACAATGATGCCATGTGTGCTCATGAAGATCAAGGTATGCTTTAGTGTCTTAAACATTGTTCCCTGTCTCTAAGAATGACAACTTAATACCCAGTAAAAGGTACCATCACTTGATGGATTAAACTCCTCTAGGGATGTTCTACAATAAAGTTTTTCACAGGCCAGCGTAAGGTGGTTCTCATCAAAAACAAAATGAATACAGCATCAATTAATGGGGTTAACAACTCTGTTTAAACAGAGAAACAAACATTTTCACATTCTATTTTAATGCTTAGGAAACAGCTACTATAAGCACTGTGAATGGACGAAGAGCTGTGTGAGTTAGAATGACATTTCTACTATGGTGCAGCTTGCAGTTTCACATAGTCACTGAATTGTACTGTAGTTGGTGCTGGAAATGTTGCCAGAGAGTTTACACATCCCCACATGGCTGAATATTAACTCAATGAGCATGCTTCCCTATTTTAAAAATTAGTAAATCAGTTTTCCAATTCAGAATGTGTGCACATTTCCTACATCTTTTTCTTCCACCTAGAACTTAACTTTTTTAACATAAACTGGATGATGCAGTGGTGCAGCGGTAGCATTGTCGCCTCACAGCAAGAGGTTCTCCATTTCGATTCTCGGCTGAGGAGCCTTCTGTGTGGAGTCTGCATGTCCTCCATGCATTTGTGTGGGTTTCCTTCCATGTTACAAAGACACGCAGCTGCAGCGTTTCTCCCTGGGCCTTCGCTGAAAATTGGCTTTGTTCCAAGTCAGAATTTCCCAATAAACAAATGTTAAATAAATAAATGAACTGCATCCCCCTACACACAATTGCATGACAAAACTGCACACACTGCAAAGTTTACCTGATCAGCAGACATTTTTTTTTTTTTTTTTACTATTTTAAATATCATTTGTATTCTGCTGCTGCTTGATGTCTGACATTTCCAAGGCATAACAGTTTCACCTACTGCGGATCAGTATACCTCTCAACTTTTTTTTTTTTTTTTTAAGAAAGCGAAAAATAATGGATTGGGGGACTTAAAGTCCCAAAATCAGGAACAATTTTAAATACTACTTTAACTCACTTAAGAAGACAACAGAATAACAGGTTTTGCATCAACATGCATTTTCTGAACAACAGGAAGTATGAAATTCTAATGACTGCAATCCTCAGTGATTTACCATAAAATTGGGGATGTTTTGCAAAATCAGTGACAGTTGAAAGGTATACTGATATATACTGCATGTTTGGGAAGTGTTTAATAACTTACCTTTCAGACAAAGACCCTTTGCATCATATCCCACAGCAGAAACATAATAGAAAATATTAATTACACAACTATGAATCTGCTATTCTGCATCTGTACACACTGAACCTTGTATTTGCTAAACAGGGCCAAAAATGATAATATATGAACCACTTTTCCTCAGAAAGAAATAACTTGGAAGATTTGTGTAGTTTAACTTATTGCAATAGTTAACACGAGGTCACATATATTTAGTCTGGATTTACTTTACATTAAAATAGGTCTTCTAATATCTTCCACAACGGAAGCAGGTAGAGTGCTTAATCATATCAGAACAAGAACATGAATAAATGAAAAAGGAAACATTAGGTCTACAGTATTCATCTGCAAAAATACAGTTTAGAGTAGCCAAGGGTCCTTTTAGAGGTCACAGTGCACATCTGTTCTGTTTCCACATATGAAATTCCATAAACATATGTTAGTGCATTCAGCTGGTTAAAACACAAAAAGACAACACTGCATTGCCTTCACAGTGGCACACTTACCCAGAGATTAATGCTTCACATCTGCACCACAGATAAATAACATTCAGAAATACAGAAGTATAAATTTTCATAGGCTTAGCATCTGGCAGCATTTTTATTATGAAAATTCATCTTTAATGCCAGTGTCTGAAGCTATAAATCTGAGTATATAATATGTTTAATGGCTCAAGAAAAGTGCAAGACATAACTTTTTTACTTCAGTCTATTGCTAGGTTTAATGGGTTTTCTACATCTAAAGGTTAGAGATTTCATGAAAATGTTCCAAAACTATCAGTTGGTTTATTGCTCGTAAACAGTAAATTTCTGGCAGTCAAAAAGGTCACAACTTATAGAGTCATTGTATTCAGTGCTACACCACAGCCACAGTGTTCCCTCAGTGAATCACAAATAGTATACATTTTTAAATCACTTTCAGCCACCTTTATTTGCACATGTAGCGTTGGATTGCATTGTGAGATTCCTATAACACATTTCATCAAGCAATTACATTCTTTTTTTGCTTTTTATCCAAGCTGTACACCAAACACTAGTACGGGGATTCCCCCAAAACTGAATACTGCAGGCATACAACAGCGACACTAAGCTGTCTTCCTGCTCACTGCAACATATGACAACTCAGCCTTCATTCTCAAGCCAAGGCACTCATACAATCAGGAAAACAAACGAAAACAGTCTGACAGTGTCTAAGCAGTCTGTCTTTAAGCTACTGATGACAAGAGGATGACCAGCACAAAGTAGCAAATCTCAGAGTTAGGGACCAAGTAGGATAAGACACTGGTGACGCATTCACTTAAGACAAAAATAATGTGAGATAGTAGCTGGTTATTTAGTTTAACCCAAACATCTAGTGACAATATACAGAGAAACATCCTCTCAAACAAACAAAAAAAAAAACAGAATTGTGTGGGCAAACAGAAATGAAAGAAGAGGAAGGAATTTTTGTCAAGGGATTTGTTCAGAAATCTGACAGATGCACTGACTGCCCTTAGACTTATTTTGGAACTTTGAAATGTGAAAATGTAAACTATAATAAATCAAAGATTATGGATTTAATACAAAAACTAAGAAAGATAAGGAGGAATACATCATGGAAGAAACATGAAAAAGATAAGAATCAGATAAATAGAAATAGAGATGAGGCAAATAAAGTACAAACAAAGATGGATGATACAAAATGCAGAAGAAGAAAAAGTATAACCGTATGTTTTCAAAAAGACTCTACAAATGGTGATAGTATATAAAGATGAAGTAGATAAAAGACAAAGACAAAAGTAAGACAAATGTAAGCAAAACAGATGAAGAAATCCAATGGATGGGAAGTGAAAAAAAGACAGAAATGAAAGACAAATAACAGAGACAGTAGAATGAAAATTGTGGGGTATTACAATGAAAAGGCAACGTAAAGGTCAAGAAAAAGAGGCATACATATAGGTAAACTGATAAGTCTGAATTAAGGGAAAAGACTGGATACAGATAACTCCAACTTACTTAGATTCATGTTTTAAAGATACAGAGTACAACACAGAACTAAGCAGAAGAACTTTCTTTTCAAGATTTTTCTTCCAGGGACAATGTTAAGAGTAATGTGGAAACTCTGTTACCCAATTAATGGTTAGCTGAGATACGCGTTAGCTATGCACCAGTGCAGCTAGGTAGAAAACAAGCGACATAGTTGTTTATTACTGAATGGTGTGTTTCTGAATAGATCATACCTATAAAGGGCATATTACTGTGCAGCCCTACAATAACTTGAACAAGCTACTTATTAATGTTAGTTACACTAGATTTTTGCAAAGGCATACTAGCTTGATATATATGTTGTGATTAAGTACTAGTATATAAAAGAACTTACACTGTTCATTATCCTATAATAACTAGATGTGTAGAGCATTGAACATTTGTGTGCTTAAAGGCTCCAATGCTAATTTCTTGTTACAGAATTGTTTGCCTACTGTATTAACTGTTATTTAGACATGTAGTACATTGAACATTTGTCTGCTTAGAGGCTCACTACACTGTCCTAATCTGCACCTATACTTCTTCCTTTTCCTTCCTAGGAAACCTACTCAACTCCCTACCCAACTCAGCCCAACCCCTTTGAAAGGCTTGCAGCGAAAAGAGACTGCTGTTTGTAAAGTACAGAATCCACTCGCAGTCTAAACATATATTTTTTACTATAGTCCTGACACTAAGGAGACAAGGTTAATACTTATGTATTTATCTTACTTAGTTTGAATAGTATATTGTAGCGTACCGCTCGAGGGCCCCGCAGCACCGGCAAAACCACACTAGGCTTCTAATAATCCTGCTGTTTAGATTTAAAACCTTAAGCGGGACAGCTTAAAAAAAAAGGGCAGCTAAAGCTTAACAATAAAAAGGACAATCAAAATATATCAGGGAAAGAGGGATTAATTGCACCTTACCCATTTTCTCCTTACTACTTTTCTGCCCAGGACAGCACATTCACATTGTTTCTGTAGTCTTGCGGCCTGGCTGAACCCGTTCCGTTCAGTTCACAACCACACCCTAACTAAACTCCCCACACAATAAGCAAACTAAGTACCTAGGAACCACCTCACCACAATACTTCTAAACACCCAAGCTCAACCTAGACAAATCATGCAAGGCATACTACCACTCCTACTACTAACTTTCACCACTCTAGCCTACACCACATCCATACACACTAACACACTATTAAAAATGCCTTCCACATAACACATACTTTCACACATACACACACTCACACAAATGTTGTCATCTGCTCCACACTATTTAATGACAGCTATACAAAACATATATCACGCTACCTTTCAGTAGACAAATACATTCTAGATCTAATACAGAACTAACACATGCAATAAAACTCAAACTATTCCTTAGAAAATGGCTACTAATCTCAGGGACATACACCCAAACCCAGGTCCATGCAATACCATACTTTCAGACAAACAGACATCAGAGTTACTTATTATTAACCTTACCTCTAGAAGTATATCTAACAAACTATATGACTTACACGCATTCATAGCCCACTACTCCCCTGATATACTAACCATTACTGAGACCTGGCTAAAACCCAGCACCCAAAATGAAGAAATTCTCCCCCTAGGTTATAACATCCTAAGACTAGACAGAGGTGCCAAGAAGGGAGGTGGAGTTGCAATTCTATTTAAAAACACACAACCTCCAGCCTCTGCAAACCCCTCTACCCAAATTTCTGAATGCCAAAACATTAGGCTCAGTTTTCTCTCTAAACAACAAAAAGAGAATCGACATTCTCTGTAGTTACATCCCTCCAGGAAACAACTCTCCTATAATCGAGGAAATCTTGCAATGGGCTAGAGGCAACCTGCCTAAGGAAACTATCCTATTAGGTGACCTAAATTTAGACTGGCTAGTCTACAACTCTAACAATCCCTCTAACCATATTAACTTATTTGGATTCTCAGAACTAATCCAAGAAGCCAACAGACTTGACAGACAATCCGAAAAACAATTAATCCTTGATTGGACTTTAGTAAGCTTCCCCAAACAAAATTACCATGTGGGCTGTCTACCTGATGAGCTTAGTGATCACCTCCCCACATTCCTCCTTCGGAAACGTGTAAACATACCCAAACCCTTACTGTATAAACAAACTAGGGATGAACACAAAGTAAATTCAAAATTCTTAGCAGTGTGATACAACAATGTAACTGGCACCCACTACAAACTCTAGCATTAGACCAGGCAGTTGAGTTTTTCACTAGTACTTTTGTGTCCTTAATACAGTCGCTCCCATTAGAAAACTTAGAGCTAAAGCAAACTATGCCCCTTGGCTCACTAGGAGCACAAGAGCCTTACTAAAGTCCAGAGATAAAGCCTGGAAGATCTGGAAAAAGAATCACACTAGCCTACACAGACAAAACTACCAACAACTTCGGAATCAGGCCAAAAAACAAACAAAACTGGATAAACAGATCTACTTCCTAGGTATCGAAAACAAACACTCCAAAAATCCCCAACAGTTTTGGCAAGCTATCAATTCCCTACTAAAACCCTGCAAAACTACCACCCCAGCTCCAAACACCAACACTAATAATGACAACATAGCCTCTCAATTTAATCATCACTTCACAGAATCTATTCTGTCATTATCTACTCAATTATCCAGGAATAACTCTATATCCACCCCCACTACAAGTCACAATAATACACCTTCCTTTACACTCTCACCCATACCAACCTCCATAATTAAAAAACTACTTGTAAAAATGAAACTTACCACTCTCGCAGTTGATGGTTTACCCGCTAACTTCTTAAAAATAGCAGCAGAATCCTTAGCTTACCCTGTCTCAATTCTTATCAACCACTCCATACAGGAAGCATACATCCCTCAACTATGGAAAGTGTCATATATTATCCCTCTTCACAAAGGCGGCAACTCCTATGAGCTATCAAACTACCACCCCATTGCTATCCTATCCCCCCGTCTAAACTCCTTGAGAAATGCAATCACACTCAAGTGATGCACTTCTTAAATTCACATAATCTCCTCTCCTTCATGCAGCATGGCTTCTGCCCAAACCATAGCACAACTACTGCACTTCTCTCTTTTACTAATCAGGTTAACCAATTTAGAAACAGCAACAATTTTATATCAGCTAGATTCTTAGATCTCTCTAAAGCATTTGACATGGTCTCACATACCATACTTGTAGACACTCTATCCTCCCTGTCCTTTGCCCCCTCTACTACCGCCTGGTTTAAAAACTATCTATCTGACAGGAAACATTGATCCAATGGCAAGGTGTATTAATACCTCTACTGCCAGCTACCATAGGTGTTCCACAAGGCTCAGTATTGGGGCCACTACTATTCGCCATTTTCATCAACAAACTACACACCTCCACCCAGCATGTATCACTTATAATGTACGCAGATGATTCTACACTAATCTGCTTAGCCCCATTCCCTAACCACTTTACAACATACCCAGGAATCCTTCAGTTCTGTGGAAAAATAGATCACTGATATCCAATTTATCCTAAACCCCAACAAGACCAAATTACTCCCATTTACCCCCAACAAATCTAAACCCACTCCGCTTTCCTTAACTATCACCTCCAGTAATGGCACTGCAGTTTCTCCCTCTCCCCATACTAAGCTCCTTGGTGTAGAAATAGATAAAAATCTTCACTTTGATGTCCATATTTCTCAAACCATCAAAAAAGTACACAAAAAATGGGAACTTTATATAAACACAAAAACTTCCTATCAGATCAAGCACGGGTCACACTAGCCCAAACCCCCCTTTTGTCTACCCTGATGTATGCAGCACCAATACTAACCCACATCAGGAAATTAGACATGGACAAACTTGAGTCATGTTACAATAAAACTGCAAAATTTGCCAATAACTCTGCTTTTAGCAGCCATCATTGCCTTGCCCTAAAGGAACTACAGTAGCTAGAACTTCCTCAATTACTTAGTTACCACCAACTAATTCTCGCCTACAACATTCTAAAGAATCTTCACAAAACTCCAGTTCTAAACCAACTACTAACCCAATATTCAGCAAATCGTCCTCTCCGCTCAACCAACAGAACCCTCCTCTGTATATCCAATGCCAACAACACTGCAGGGAGAGCTCTAGTGTCTCATTCCAAAGCTAGAAAGTGGAATATCCTCCCCCAGAATGTGTCTTCTGCATCATCTATATCACAGTTCAAAAACTCACTTAAGTCACATCTTATGAATTCCCGGCTCTGTCCTTGCATCACATAAATACTTTCCTTCTCTCATCCACTCCTTCTTACCTTTCTCTCTTCTATCCTTACTGTCTACATGCTACAGTGTTAAACTCCTCAGTTGTCTGCCATCTGGGGCCTAACTATCTGCAATTTAAGCTTGCTTGGAACAATCCATTGTAAATATATATTATTTCTTGTGTGATTTGTCTTTTTTGCTTGTCTTATTACCACTTGCAATTATTGTTTAGCTAATGTGGAGCTTTTCTCCCCGGGCCTCCGCTGTAAATGGACCTCATTCCAGTCGACTTTCCTGCTCAACAAATGTAAAATAAATAAATAAATAAAAATTGAATTCTTTGGAATGTAACAACTGACTAAATAAAGCAGAAATCCATGAATGGCATATTGGAATGCTACAGTGGATTATAGCAGCATACCCAATGAGTCTGGTAACATTCAATAATGAAAACAAACTTGCAATCAGTTTGTATGGCTGGCAGGCAGAATTTAAAAATAAAAAAGCATAGAAAGATATGAATGAATGAAAAAATATATACAAAACTGACAAAAGATAAATAAGTTTGATACTGACAAAAGTGAGAAAAGATCAGAGAATAAATGCAAAAAGTTTAGAAATAGAGTTGTCTGAATTTCCATTGAAAAGGAAGATTCAACGGGTTATTATTAGTTTATATACATGATATTCTAAAGATCTGAAGAGAGAATTGCTTTGGAAACTGAAAACCCCTTTGAAATTTCTTTTTAAAACTTTAACTCAGAAGTGTATAAAAAGCTAGTAAAACAGCACAGGTAGACAGAGGAAAATAACTTAATAAAATAGATGTAACACGGCAAAAGCCTGAAAAAAGACTTTTACAAAAATCTTAATAGACTTGATATAATGGAAATTACATACACATATTGTCAGAAGATACAGATGAAGACCATGACTAACCAATAAAACAAAGAATAGAAAGGCAAGAAGGAACCATGAGAATACTGACTCAGAATTTAGAATTTCATGACCTACTTAAATAAGGTTCAGAATTTGAGCTTTCAGGAAATACAAGTAATTAAAAATGAGATCTTAATGATACATTATTATAAGCATTATATAAATAACATGAAAAACAATGGAGTTGACCAAACCAAGGGATGACTTCAATCATTAATCGAAATAAGCTAGTAAGTAAAACAAGTAGGTATACCCCAACTGGATTAGCAGTGAGTAAAGAATGGAATTATTTCCTCAATGTTTATATTTATCCAAAACTTACTAATAAGCAGCAGATCAAATTATTCTGGGGAAACATTTAACACAGCAACAGAGGAAAATATAAAAGAATACAGACAATGAAAATTACTAGTAGTCCTTGCTCTAAATATCCGTACTGAACTGCATATAGACTATGAAAGTTATCTGAAAGAGGAAAAAAATCAGTAGATAAAAATGTAAATAAAATGGATGAGAATGTTTCAATTAGCTGAAAGTATGATTTAGTCATTGTACTTTCGAAAATAAGACTCAAAGCATTTAATTGTGTTTCCATTCAAATGAATTTGGTTAAGTTACTTACTATATATTAGCTGAAAACCATATGGCAGAATCCTGTTAAATGGTGACATATGTCAGGGTAGCACAGTCACAAACCACTTGTGTTGGAATTAAAACACAGTGTGTGTGTGTGTGTGTGTGGGGGGTAGTCAACCAAGAGGTCCAGAAAGATACCATATGACAAAAAGGAAATAGGGACATTAACATCAGCAAATGCTATAAAATAAACAGAAAATAAGATATTTTAGCAAAAATCCAGAGATTAATGAAAGAAAAGCAAAGTGATGACACATAATACAATTATAGAGTTAACTAAGGATTATAAAAAGTTTACAAAAAAGCAGACAATTCAGAACTAAAAAATTAAAGGAAAAGTTTGGTTTGATGAAGAATGTTATACATCTAAAATTATTTTTAAAGACCTAAAGAAATGGACAAAAACAAGAAAAGTATCAGACTGTGACATGGAAAAAAGATATCAAAAAATATGAAAGGAGGTTTAAGGGAATGCAGGAAATGATCAATTTATGTAATACTGGATTGCTGGCAATTACAGAAAAGAATATATGTGACGTATAATGGTTGTAACTGGGAACATGTTAATATGGTTTGTTTTCTTTTATATAAATGTATATTTGCCTATATCTTAAGTTATACTTCAATAAAGGGGTCGATATTATAGAATCGAAGTGTCAAAACTTCTGAACCGGAAACCTCGAACACTGACAATATCTAAGCCGTGGAACATCAAATTTTTTCCCAGGGAAAGAATTTGGTGGGCCATTTCCACGGCCTCGCTTTTTCCTCCACTGTGGTGTGATCTCGGAGTTGGTATATTTAAGTAGGGGGGTGGGGGGGGTGAAGCCCCCCACATTAGAAATTGTTTGTAGTGTTTGTGTGTTTCGTGTTTTGTACTGGAACAGCTATTTTTTTTCCCAGGGAAAAAACAAATTGTTGTTCTCAGTCTTCGGGGTTTTCAGCTTTCGTGATTTTGGGTTCGATGTTATAACATTCGAAGTTTTGACACTTCAATGTTATAATACAGAGCCTCAATAAAGGTGTTAAAAGTGGAAATAATGTCACAATGTATTGAAAGCAATGTCAAATGTAAATCTAAGCAGGTAAAGGCAATGGGAATGTGTAAAAGATATGATTATGACACTGTCATACCAGCAGCGAAGAACAGCTGCGTTGGCCAGGGTGAATTTCAATGAAGTGACGTGAAAAAAGAGACGTTCTAAAACACTGCAACTATTCCTAAAAAAACTTTTTGAACTACTAGACTTAGAGAGTCCTTAACAAATGAAAAAAAAATAGCACATCTCATGAAAGGGGCATTGAAATGAATTAACTACATGAAGCAACAAATGAAAATGGACAGATATATTAAGCTATCAGTATTAAAACGGTATGCAAGTTTAGATTTCTCGAATACATACAAAGCATGGATAACCGTCTCGACTTGAATAAAAAAAAGGCAAATGAAAATATCTGAAAATGTATTGTTCAACCATGTTACAAAACACATTACTGAAAATATTTTCTACTATAATTTTGCTGGAATTGAAAAGGGAAATAGGAAGAGTGGCATTAACTAAAATGCAACTGCCCTACACAGAACACACAAACGCTGCAAATGTGAAATCTGCCGCAACATTTGACAGCAAAGTGTGCAAACATTAGAAAGGAAAGCTCTGTAGCAAGTACACCTTTAGCAGCAGAATTTGACAATTTGGAAAGAAACTTAATGGGGGTAAATAATCATTACAGGACATCTGGGAGATCTAATACACAGTGTACTAAACAACAATAAATGGGCTAGAATGTGTATGTCAACTGAAGGAAAATATACAGAACCACTGTCAATAGGGAAAGGAGTTAGACAGGGATGCATGTTACAGCCTCATTACATAAAAATGTAACCAGCACATGAAGTGGAAATGTCCAATTAAATCCCAAGCACATGACCTAGCAATTCTAACCCTAACTCCTCAAAGTATCCAAAAGCAGTTAGGAAATGTTGGGAATACGGATCCAAAACTTTAACTTAACAATAATGAAATGTAAACTGAAGATATTTAGTTTGAAGGAAAAATAATGTTACAAAATAACTTTCTGTGGACATCTGTTACTACAGGTGAAAACATTTAAGAACCTAGGAATAAAACTTTCAGAGACTGCCTCTAGGAAAGCTCACATACAATTTTTAAGATTACCTGTAAAGAAAGCAATTGATGCATCTTAAAGGTTTGATAAGAATTATGAACCATACCATACAATTCCTTTTATGACTACTATAAATACAAAAAGAAATAGTTTATTAATGTATATTTCAGAAATGTGGAGCACTGTTAGCAACACTCCTTAAAATAAAAATATACACATTGTTTCACCAGTCCTTAAAGCTACTGAAATCCTTACCCGTTCAACACCTACGATGTGAATTTGAAATGGTAAATGAGCAATCAATGGTAGATATAAGAAGTCCAACAGTGCTGAGCTAGAAGTCTATGGGTTGCTCCTAAAGCCCATTACTACCACTGGTCCCCTCAAACAAAACAATAAGAGCTCCACAACTACTATAGACATCACTAGAGTGTGTGCACATCACTGCCTTATATCTCTTTCCCATGGGAATTTGTCTGAAAGACATTGGTTTATTTTAATACAAGACTACAAAGCCTTCAAGCAATGTATCAAATAAATATGTTCAATTCAAATTAGAAATGTTTTTCAATATCTTGCTTAAGTATTAGCATCGGTAATTCATCTTGTGATTATTTGATAACAACAAATAACATCTTCATATTATCTTGTACATAGACACTAGGTTAAGATTTGTTAAATCTGTCAAGAGGTATACAAGTTTCTTGGCTATCATGCATACAAATATTTTATAATCAGTATTAAGGGGTCAAAAGGCCTACAGGATACACTGAGACTTTCCGTGGCTTTGGAAGGAGCTCTGTCATGGCTGCCTTCCAAAAAGGGAGAGATGAACTGCATGCTCTTAGTAACAAATGCAATTCAAACAGGGAATGTTCTGCATAACTCTGCAAGAAGACATCTTTGTCAGTTTCTGCTGGTGTTTTAAAGATGTAAGTAACCCTTTTAAGCAGCTCACAAAATGCAGAGCTTGTGCTTCAGTTAACTTAATGAGACTCACTGTAAGGATGTTGGTTCTTACACATTAACTACTGATTAGTTTTACAGGGATAGAAGTAATAATGTTGGAAGTTCATTTTTATCACATTATTTTTACCTGTCCTTCTACTATACTTTGATGACAACTGCCTTGACCCTTAATCTAAGTGTATTATTATTTGCATGCTACAACTATCAGCGAATAGAACTATAATACTTTTTTCAAGTACCACTGTTGCTGTCTGTCAGTGGTACTGTGCCAGTCCTTAATAAAGTTTTTATATATATTAGTTAATTTTTCTATAAATGTATAGCAGCTATGCATACACTATTCTCAACCTAAAACATAATAGTCTACTGGGATTCCCAACCTTTTTCATACTAAGACATCCATAACAAAACTGTCATTTGGTTGTGGCACCCACACTTATAATATTATAGTTAATGTACTGATGATGAAAAGTACAACAGATAAACATAATCCATGATTATGTGACAGAGTGTCAGGACATGGTGGTATATTTAACAAACACTCTTTAACATAAGCCACTTTCAACATTTATTTTACCACTAGATTTAGCTCAATGCAAGTAGTTTTCAGTACTTTAATAAATGTTTTCTGATTCAGCTTTTCTTATAAATTCAACATATCCTCTCACATCTTCCTGTTGTATACTATCAAAGGTATGCTAGAGATTTTGCTGAAGATCTGTGTGACTTGCTAGATCAGGAGTCTGAAGAACCCTAGCCCTGCTAAAACCTTGGAATTTTAGATGGTCTTTGGAGCAATTTACAGCTTTGTATAACCTTTGACTCACACCCACGTATGTGACACATCCCTCATCACCAGAAATAATTTCACTATCATATTTTGGATTATTTACATCCCAATACTCAGGGTGAATTTTGTAAGTATATGGATAATATTTTCAATGGCAGTTTTAGAAAAATGGTGATGAGGCGTTGTGTACCCTCAACAGCGAGCATTACCAAAAGTATGCAGCTCTTGTAAATTACAAATGGAGCAGCTACTTATTAAATAGGTTAAAATTTTCAAAGACCAAAACCATCTCCTGCATGCAGGCTTTCACATAGTCACCTCAAGCAGATATATTTACAAACTCTTATGCAAAGCAGTTCGGCTTCACAAGGGGGGTGATAAGTTGTCCTAGTAACATCCAGGTAACATTAGATACAGAAACTAAAGCAGATTATTTTAAAAAACGAACTACACAAACTGGATATGCAAACAAAGAACAGGGACAAGTCAAAGTTAGTAATAATGACCTGAGAACACTTTGCCATGAATTTACACTATCATTATATCTGTTATTCACTAGGCCATTTAAATATGGAGAGATTCCTCAAGACTGGAGATGTGCACTAGTTAAACTTATCTTTAAGTGAAAGGGGAGTAAGACAAACCTAGAGTCATACAGATCCTTAAGTTTGATTTCTTTTTGTGGAAAAATAATGGAGAAGGTTATTTTGGATAAATTATCATCAGACTTGGAAAGGTTGGGACTTAAAACCACATATCAATAAGTATATGTTGAAAATAGTTCTAGAGCCACCTATAACATGATGTTTTACAATATGATAGGAGATATAAATGAAAAAAAATGAGCTGTGATGTTACTTATGTTGACTTAACTTTAGCATTTGACAGGATATACACAAAGCACCAATCAATAAATTAGAACGAAGTATTGGTGTACTCTTGATAAGATGGATAGCTGCATAGCTCCAAATAGGGCATAGCAAGTATCACACAGGTGAAATCCTTGGTTACAGTCAGCATGTCCCACAGGGCTCTGTCCTAGGTCCATAATTAGGTTATATCATTCAGCTCTATCTTTTTCTTCAGAGGTGTTCTGCAGTCTGTATGCAGATGACTTGAAAATTGGGTAAACTCCATGTATTACAGATAGGGCATGTCTGCAAAAGAACTTGACTGCATTGCCCATTTGGGTACAGGAGAATTATATGCTGATAAATACACCAAAAACTAAGCATATGAGATTTGGGCGATAAATTAAAAGGTGAATATTTAATACAGCACACAGTGATTGAAACTGTAGATTAATTTAAGAACATGGTATATGGGAACATCCAGGTATGAGTCTTTTTAATCATATCAACCAATTTTTAATAATTAAAGAACTATAGGTTGAATAAAAATATTTATAAAGATTTATGAAGTCTAGGAAATCAGAAATGATGAAATCATTATTTATTAGTTACATTAGACCCATACCTGAGTATGGAATAACAATATTGAAACCTTAAAAGAAAAACAAACATGAGTAAATTGGAAAGATAACTGTGGACATATGCCAAGGGCATCCATGGATGTGAACATTTAAGTTATTATGAAAGATTAAAATATCTGACACTGCCTCATAGATATATATATATATATATATATATATATGTATATGTATATATATTTAAGAGGAAACCTTATTTAGGTACGTTGGGCATTTAGAGACAACTACCTCTGGGAATATTTATGGTTGTCAAAAAGTAGAAGAGAATTGTCAGACAGCCTATGTAGATGATTATTTAGGAGTGAGAAGTGTATTAACTGTTTTTCTGAAAGAGTAGCTAATGCATAGAATAAACTACCAAATTATATTAAAGCAAGCACAAACATAGATATTTTAAACAGCAACCTGGACACTTAATATGGGAACAACTGTTCTGGTATATTACCAGGCTAGAAAGGCATTACTGCTCAAGCTTGAAATATTTGTATGTATGTAATCAGCTGGATCCAACATATTTCAAAACATAACATACAAAATAAATTACAGGCAGTCTTAAGGATACATAGTCCATCCAAACTGTTCAACAGATACCTATACAGCGTCATTAGGCACTACTGCTTACAAAACAGAATCATCCTGTTAGGAAAAAAATCCAAATACTTTTTTCCCCAGTGCATGTACAGCAGTTCTCCTCTAATATTCCACAACTCATCTCCACTTCCTCACTCCTCTGAAACCTCTGAAAGGTAAAAACTCATTGAATTTTCACATACTCTGAAAGGCAACAACAAATGCCTAGAAAAGCCATTCCCAACACAGACACTATGCTAGCCTGTCTGTGCCTCCAGCAATGAAGAAATTCCCCATGACATATTATCAAATCTCAGAACAATGCAGTCTACAAGCAATGGCCAGGAGGACAGAGTAATCAGCACAATCGCCAGTGATTCTTCATTCACCCAAGGCTTGTAGAGCTAGAGAAGCTATTATACTAAGATCATCTGCTTCCTACGTGTTCCTGCTGTGTAGCCATGCAAGAGAAAAAAATCATACCACAGCTCAACAAATCCCCAAAATAATACAACAATTTCAACAGTAACTTGTGGAATCCTACAGAAAACAATGAAAGTAACAATTCTGGAGTCCAAGGCAAGGGAACAGACCTTCTTGTATACTCCCCATCAGTTCGAAAATACAAAGCATTTTGCTACTTTAAGAGAGTCATGGTTACTTCAGCAGTTTACCTGTACATCATTGAATTTCTTAACTTTGATAGTCGGAGCAGTGGACAGAAATCACATTGCAACAACAACTATCTCTGTAAACTCTATCTAAAGCTAAACACTGCAAGAGATTGATAGTTGACAAGTACCATGAGGGAAGGTTGAAAAGAACTTTGAAGAGAGTTCAAGAGGGTGTGAAGCCATTCAGAGGTAAATGGGTAGAGACCATCTAGGCCACATGGAGATTCAACTAGTTAGGTAAAAGTTAAAGGAAGCACAGGATAACGCAAGTGTACTTTCTGATTCAGATATAAACACTGCTTACCTGAAAGGGGCACCAGATGTAAAGAAGGGGAGACCTAATTACTATGTGGGATATACAGCAAGAAGCTTCAGGGGCATTACTAAACTAATGTTAGCTTGTAGCGTTCCTCATACTGCAATTGTTTGGCAACTAACATCTGAATTGCTCATAAAGCAATCTGAAGCATATGAGTCTGACAACTAGTCTTAATAGATTCTATACAGACAAGGCCAAAGCCACCTACATCACTTTACAATGCAAAAGCGATGTGACACTTGTGAGTTTGAACTCTACTCTAAGTGCACTCTATACAAGCTAGAAGTCAAACTCATCTGACTCCCTCCAGAGTAGGGCAAAGAAGTACATCCACTGATGACTTATCCTACGTAGCTAGAAAGGAGCAAAGCAGTCAAGGAAAGCTACAGAAAAAAATAAATTACTTTTGTTTGCACTTCCCTGAGCAACAAATATGATGGCACTACAGTTCCCAGGTGTGCTGTGGCATCCAGTTTGGGAACATCAATTTGACTAGTCTAAAACAATGGTGTGCCAGATTATATAAAAAGACCAAGTAAAATATAACAAAGGTCTCTACTTAGTCTTCCATAAACATAAAAAAGCACTGCACAAATGTTAATAACAAATGATGAAACTTATGTACAAAGATACCTTAAACAAGTTACATTAAAAAGAAAAGAACATGACACAGATTCTAATGATGGGTCTATGTTTGGCTACCAAAAAGGATAAACCTTGAATGGCTAAATTTCAAACGGACACAGCGAAACAGAAAATTAGCAAAAAACGAGAACATTGAAAATAAATGCATCAGATGGCCATAGTTGCCTAACAACCAGGAAGTAATGCAATGCATGAGGTAAGTGAAGGGAAACCTTTTAAATTTGTTCTATTCCCCACCGCAGTGCGATCTCGGACTTGGCATATATACTTGGGGGTTGTGGGGTTTGTTGCATTTGTGATGTTGACTATGGCCATTTGATGTATTTATTTTTGATGTTCCCGTTGTTTGCTAATTTTCCGTTTGACTATATCCCATTCGAAATTTAGCTGTTCGAGGTTTATCCTTCTCAGTAGCCAAACATAGACCCCTAATGACTCTTTGAAAAAAAAATAGACTTCCTGTTTATTCAGTTAAACATAGGAAAGTGATAAAGATCCTTTCACAGTTCTTCATGACCAGGAGTCCATAACACTGCATGGACCTCTATGTAACCACGTGTACAAAAGATGATTTATTGTTATAGTGACCAACCATCTGCGCAAAAGATGGAAAAAAAAAAACAAGTAACCCAAGATTATAATACCAACAAAGAAATGAATGTGTATATACAAAAGAATATGTACAGAGTACAATATGAATAAAGATAACAGGTGTATGTATCAGAAGTTAAGAAATGAAAAAAATCATACGTATTTCTGCAGTATCAAAAGTATACATAAATAGACAGGATAGTCTAATGAACGTCTAAATTAACAGATAAAGTGTTACTGCAAAACCATTCAGTAACAAAGGAAAGGAGGTGAACAAGTAAAATGCCACCAAAGAAGCACTAGACAGAGAAAATTAAGCAACCAAGACAAGAACCAGCAATACAAAAAAGGGAACAAATCATCAAATTTTATTCGAAAGACTGATGTGGTAAAAGCAACACACATTATTAAACCAGACAAGGATTTTTCATATACTCTTACCAATAATAAACGAAAACAGCAGCAGATGCAGAAAAAACTTAGCAGTTAAGCAGATAAACACAAAGGAAACTTACAAAACAAGCAATTCACTGATGTCCCAAAAAGTTTTTGTGGAGAAGCTGGAAAAAGCAAAAGCCATAGAAAAACCGCCAAAAAAAGAAGAAATAAGTTTATTCTGGAGCAGCATTTATAAATATATTGTTGAGCATACCAAAGATGCCAAATGGATAAAAATGTTAAAAGAAACCAGAAGAAAATAATAACTGGAGAAATTGAGACAAAGTTAAAAAAAATTTTCTAACTGAAAAACCCTGGGTCCAAATGTAGTACCCGATTTCTGGCTAAGGGTTTTAATATCTTTACACAAACATTTAGCCCTGAATTAATAGTACATATATGCACATACCAAACAGTAACCGGCCTGGTTAACAGGAGAAAAAAAAACATATTTCTCCTCAACAGTGAACTTGCAAGTCATCCAAAGACTATAGACCAATAACTTGCCTTCTAAAAATATATAAATTATACAGAATTGATGCAGGCAGAGTTTATAGCCATCAAAAAAAATTAATCATGGCAACAGACCAAAAAGATAATAAAAGTTGTATAGAACAAAGGATCATCTGTTGTTAAATAAAGCTATAACAGACAGCTATAAAAAGAAGAATCCAAGTATGACATGGATAGATTGAAAAAGCATTCAACGGTATTCCACATTTATGGACTAGAAAATGCTTACCAATGTAAAAGATATACCTTATATTGATCTATTACATTGTAGTGGCTATCAAGCAGTGGCAAACGATTCTGCAGCTGAGCCATGATAAATGGAAAATTATCACCAGGATAAAAATTCAATGGGAATGAGTATTCCAGGGTGATTCTTTGTCACCATAGCTGTGTTGTCTTGCCCTTAACCTGTTAAGCTGCTTACTTAAAAGGCTAGGCTACAGTTGTAGTCTAACTTCCAGATACCAGCCTTGTTCAAAGACATTTCGTCTACTTTTAATGGACCATTTAAAGCTGAATAGTTCATCAGATGGTGATCTGAAAGCACAACTACAAATGGCTAAAACTTTATCACGTTATAAGAATGATATCTGTCTGGTCTTGATAAATTTGCAGAAGCAAACTTTATAACAGGAAAAGCTGCAGCACAAATAAAATATCAACTTAAGGTGGAATGTGACAAAGGAAGAAGTGTACAAATATTTGGCAATAGATGAATGGTCAGAAATAAAACATGAACAAATGAGAATAAACCTTAGCAAAGAATATTTCAGAAGACTAAAGCTAATAGTGAACAATGTGCTGGAATCTAAGTATCAAATCCAAATTATAAATTAAAAGTTGCATTCCCTGTTCTAACTTACAGCTTTCGTGTGACTGACTGGCTCAAACAGAACTGAATCAGTTGGATAAGAAAAAAAAAATGCTTCATGCTTATCAAATATATAAAAAAATAGTGTGTAACAAGACTTTGTATCCTGTGGGCTTTCTCGAAAATGATTACATGTATAGGTCTGCAATCATGCGAGCGCATACATATTTACTGACCTCATCAAATCCAAATATAGTGGAAATTCTAAAACATAAAGAGAAGAAGTCGAAAGATAACATGTTTGCTTAGTTTAACAGACAGATTTTGGAAAGGAGTGAAAATGAAGATCAAACAGCCACAACTCCCAAAACAGGGTAAAGAACAAGAAATAGTGAAACAACGACCACTGCTTCGAGAAACCAGCAACCACACCAAGCCTTGGAAGTATATCTTTTAATACACACCGACTAAATGAGTTTGTGATGTCAGTAGGTTTATTGTATAAAAGGGTTGTGCTTTTTTTGTAACACTGACTCTGAAGAAGCCAATCAGTTGGTGAAAGCGCTTAGTCGGTGTGTATTAAAAGATATACTTCCAAGGCTTGGTGTGGTTGCTGGTTTCTCGAAGCAGTGGTCGTGGTTTCACTAGAAAATGAAAATCAAACCAGAAGTAGACAAGAATTGGACAGCAATTGCAAAATGCCAAAAATAAATAAATAAATAAAAAGGACCAGAAAAAAAGGAAAGAAAATTGGAAAACCTACAAATACAGTTGCAAGCAAAGAAAACTCCTAGAACAACATGCTGACCAACATTTGACACAGGAATGGTTAAGGAGAGCTGAACTTAAACCAAAAAAATTTAAACTTAATAACAGTAGCCCAAGACAGGCTATATACATGTATACAGGAAAAGTAGAAGAAACAGACAAATGCAGGATGTATAAAACAGTTGCTCATCTCATTGCTGGTGAAGGTACATTCATAGCTGATGGTCTGTAAAGTAAAAGGCACAATAAAGTGGCAAGACTGTTGCACTGGATATTGTGCAAACACTGCAATATTTAGGTAGCTGTGAAGAATTAGATACAAGAATTAGATACATGTGTATTACTAACAGTTTTGAAGTTCGGATCACATGGGATTATCCAATACCAATTATTAACAAAACAGATGCAAGAAAACCAGATATAATAGTCCAAAAAAAAGAGGACACAAGCAGCATTAATCACTGAAATAATTATGCCCACTGATTACAGTGTCTTCCGTACTGAGTCGCACAAAATCATACAGTAACCAAAATGACAGCAAAGTGGATCAGAGAGACCTAGATAGTTCCAAAAGCAGTAAGAACAACAGGACTAACAAAAATAATAATTTACAAGCTTACTTAATTATGTTTTAAATACATGTAACTCTATATGAACTGCAGAAGGAAGCAATTCAGGTTATATTACAGGTACCAAGAACAGCACTCTTGGTACTAATTTCATGAACTTTAATCATACTCTGACACACGAAAGGGTCCACTACTGCCATGGTATTAGAGACCCAAAACATTTGGAGAAATTAAAAAAAAGGAAATAATTCTGTCAAAGGTGGTAGCACAGTGTTACCTGCATGCTACAAAATACCACAGAGAACTTGGGACAGAATGAAATAAAGTAAAAAAATCTATATTAGGAGACAATGGAATGAATCCAGATTAAGGCGTGATAAACAAATGCATATAAATATTTATCAATTCTATATATTTATACCATATGTATTAAGAACCAGTACTGTATTACATCTCTAGCTCTATATTCATATGGCATCATATATTTGTACTGTAGAACCTTTCAGTCTATCAATATTTCATTCAGTACAAATTCTCTTGCAGAACATTATCAGAAATACAAGTCAGAAATGCTATCACTATTGGAAGTGCGCAGTAATTAATTTAATTGCTTACTAAGTATTTCTTTAATTTCACCCAACATGAAAACACATTCTTTAATTATACTACCATTTTCCGAAATGTAGTCTGAAATGATTACAATTCTAGGCAAATAAATGCATTGCAAATAGGTTGCAAAATTTGGCTGGGCTTAAAAGCCAAGCAATGATACATAATGTAGAATGTGCATGTGCTGCAGGAATACATTGATTAAATTACTATAACTGTACCGCACGTAAAGGTCTAGCTCAAAACTTCCACACTACTGCTGAGAAGGCTTAACATGGCTAGCTATATTACCTGCCTTAACAGCAACAAGGTATCAAACAATATTCATCATAGACCTTGATCTATACACACACACACACACACACACACACACACACACACACACACACACACACACACACACACACACACACAAATATTTACATCTTAAAATGCTTAATTTAATTACATCAGAAACAGCCCTACCCACACTAAACATCAAAAGATAGCTTTTTGCATGGGAACAATCACCCTGCAACTTTAAATACATCATCTGCAAGATCACATGCAGCAGTTGACGATAGGATAAATTCTCATATCACACTATGTACAATCTCATTTCCAGCACACATAGTGCTGTGTATTGGGTTCACTGCAAGTGAACCAGACATGTTCACTTGTACTTCTGCAACTCAACATGATGCAAATGGTTCTCAGAATTTTTAGGAAAGGACAGCATTCCTTTTTCTCTGACCCTATATTTGCTGCCATATAATTGGAACACTAACCAAAACATCTGTTTTGTCTGAAACATTTAAAAACATTCATAATGATGCATTCTGCATATTCCATGAAAGACACCCTCTGGTAAATAAAGGACTTGAGGAATCCATCTATAATGAAACTGATCACATCCCTTCTTATGCCTTTTCTTGTAGTTTATAAATATATCCCTTATTCCACCATGATCTATTTTTTTTACCTATCAGCTTACTTTGAAGCTTCTAGATGCATAATTTAAGAACAATATTTTGAAATTCAGTCTTCTGAATTCTGCAGTCAACCCAAACTCAGTGTTTGCAAAAGAAAGGGAGCTATTCCTCTACAGCGGTTAGGCGACTCCAGTCCATGTTTCTATACTCAGCCATCATATGGAAAGTAAATTATATCTTACTGATTTTATCTCTAGTACCATTTTTGTGCATCAGAGCTGGCAACTTGGTACGTAAAAATCCACTGCCAATCATTAGCGGACTGGAGTTCCACTGTGGCGACCCCTAACCGGGAAAAGCCGAAAGATACAACAACAACCATTTTTCTTATTTTTAAGAAAGGCATTGCTGTAGTCAGTTTCTCACCAAAAGCTTTATTCCAGTTTCCTAGCAAGAAAGTTTATAGTTTTGTATACCCTAAAACAAGGGACGAATAGCGACCTCTTCCAACTAAACAGTGAAAGTGATGGCAATTTCAAAAAATCTACTAAACGGATTGCTAAAAATGAGAGTCTAGACTAATGAGCAACCTGGTTACATTACTGACTGCTGCAGTGTTCTTAAAGGTGTTATTTAAGGCCAGAAGACTGATAATGGCAAATCCTGAATGGACAGGTAGAGGGCTTGGCTCATGCAACCAGTAAAAACATAGGTTACTGCGGTGTCACAAGGATGGTAAGTATTTCTTATGCCTCACAGAGGATATCAGTAAAGGAAAAAAATTCCATTAGCTTCAAGAAGAGGAATCAGACTCAAGCATTGATAATGGGACTCAGAAGAGAATTTGGAAATTTGTTGGCTTTTTTTCCAGCTTAAGTGAATAGTTATTTTACAATTTGCTTGGTTGTTGGCTTATTTTTACTTGTGGTTTATTTTACAATTTAAAGTAAGATCTTACATTACGAGAATGAACATGCAGATACCAGCAAAGATTTCCTTCAAACGTGTTTAAAACCCAGTAATTTAGGTATATAAATTCCATGACAGCACTTTGGGAATTAGTATCAAAGAAAATGATCTAGAAATGTTTAAGAACTTTTCCTTTAAACTATTCTAAGCACTGTGAAAGAGCAAAACTAAAAGTTAGCAGAATGCTATAAACTGTAGTCATGGTGACAAAGTGAATACATCGGGATGCTCTTTTAGGTCTTTGCTATGATGCTATGACAATGTATGAGGGGGATTTATAATGTTTTTCTAACACTTTTATTGAATTATAACTTAAGACATAAGAAACATACACTTATATAAAGAAAAATATATATTAACATGTCCCTAGTTACAAACATTATACATGTGCTTTTTTCTATAACTATCTTTGGATTTATAATGTTTTATCAAAAAGTACAGTTGTGTACACTTACCATAAATGTAGATGTTCAAGTGTATTCACTGTAACACAGAACCACCCCTCTTCTCTCATCTACTGCTTAAGCAGTTCCTCAGAGGAGCCAAAAATCTACGACCACCCAGGGGATCTCCTACTCCAGCCTGGGACCTCAACTTTGTATTGGAAAAGCTCACCCTTCCTCCCTTCGAGCCAGCAATCACTGCAGACTTAAAATTCCTTTCTTGGAAAACAGCTTTCCTTTTAGCAATCACCTCAGCAAGAAGGGTATCTGAATTATAGTCCCTCATGGCAGTGGAGCCTTAAATCATCTTTCATGCGGACAGGTGTCCCTCAGGACCAATCCCTCCTTCATGCCCAAGGTGGTATCCAGTGTGGCCCTTAATCAGTCCATACATTTGCCAACCTTCTTTCCTAATTCACAGAACAAGGGGGAACAGATTCTGCACTCCTTAGATGTGCACAGACAACTTAGATTCTACTTGGACAGAAGTAAACCTCAAAAGAAATCTGATCAGCTGCTGCTGGCATTTGCTGCAGGGGCAGAGGGGAAGGCCATTTCAAAGCAAACCATTTCCAAATGGATAGGCCCTTGCATTTTTTTTGCTACAAACACCATGGAAAACCTATCCCACAGGGGATCAGACCCCCACTCTACCAGGGCTGCATCTACCTTTACAACCTTTCTCAGAGGTGTCCCTACCAGAGACATCCTAGAAGCTGCTACTTGGAGTTCTGCACATACTTTCACCAAGCATTACCATCTGCCAGTTTTCTCTAAATCCAGAGCTGGCTTTGCCACTGCAGTCTTGCAGGGCCTTTTAGATGGTCCTAATTCTATTTAAATTCCTCCTCCCATCCGTAGCTTTGGGAATCTACCCAAAAGTGATGACTGCAACAGTGAAACACGAAGAACATTGTACAGTTTTGTACTCTTACCATAAATGTTGATGTTCGAGTGTATTCACTGTTGCAGTCCTGGTTACCCTCCCTCCAGCCCCCTTCTTTTTCTTTTTTGGATATACCTCTCCTTTCCCTTACTATCTTCAAAAGCTTTTTGGTGTAGTTGCTTTTTTGTTGGAGGTATAACCTTGTATATTTATAAATGTAATTGCTTCCCATTAAAGAGGCAACTGACATCTGGGGCAAGAAAAACTGATGTAATGGCATCAGCTGCATGTTTTATACCCCTGATGACCTGACGTCATGGAAGAAGGGACAGCAACCGACGCAGGACCCAAGACTGTTAATCAGGCCGACTGAGGGCTACTGCAAGCAGATAACCCAAAAGTGATGACTGCAACAGTGGTATATCAGGGGTATAAATCTGTTGCAGATGACTGCAAACTGGGCGCCATAGTGGAAAACACATCTGACACAGATATCCTTCAGAAGGGTCTCACAGAAATGGATAACTGGTGCCAGAGCCATGGCCTAAAGTTAAATGCCAAAAAATGCATAGTCATACCCTTCGGGAAAAACAAGGTTACCCCTAGCTACCAAATAGGTGGCAATCCACTGAGCATAGAAGAAGTTATCAGGGACCTGGGGACCCAGGTTGATAGTAGTCTGTCATTCGACACCCATGTAGCTAAAGTAGTTAGGAAGACCTTCTACATTGCCCACCTTATCATGAAGGGATTCTCATCTAGATCAAGGGAGGTCATAGTCTCCTATACTCATCACTCATCAGACCAATGATTGAGTACAATGCCCCATTCGGAATGTATCTGACCCGACACTTGCAGCAGCTGGAGAGGCCACAAAGTTCCTCACCAAAAGGATAAAGGGTCTCAAACATCTGTCCTATGCTGCCCGACTGAAAGAACTCCAGCTCTATTCAGTCGCTTACCGCTTGCTCAGAGGTGACCTTTGCCTAACATACAAGGCCATGTCAAACCCAGATTTGATGAATATGCTTCACCTCAAAAATCTAGATCCGTCAGAGCCACAAGGCGGAGACTTAAACCTCGACACGGCTATTAATAGGACGCGCTGGAGGGATAGATTCATCACCCAAAGACTCCCTATGCTGTGGAATAAAATCCCGGTATATGTGAGGCAGAGCACCTCGCTGGCCTTGTTCAAGAGAAATCTTGACCAATGGATGGGAGATCGCAGATATACCCCAGGGATTACCTCAGTGTCACTGCTCAACAGAGGCACAGCAAAATAATGGGTATAGTTCCCCATACTAAAGGGGTGGCGTAAGCCACAAAACTATGGGCTAGGCTTGTAAATGCCCTCGGGCAGATAGCCTAGTATGAACCTATGAACCTATGAACCTATGACTGCAACAGTGAAACACAAAGAACATCTACACTGTTCTAACCTCATCAAAACTTACAACTCAAGTACATAAAGCAATAAAGCACGTATGTACTTAATTCACAGCTTAAAATGTTTTGCGAAAATGCGTCAGGATAAAAACAAACACTACGCTCTTGCCTTCCACAGTACCCATTCACTTCCAGTTTTTCTCCCCATTGAATTACCTTGTCCACTTTCCATTTGAAAGCTCTACTTCAGCATGGTTTCTTCATTCATTGGAAGCATGGGTCGATCGTCAGGAGTGCTGCCATACTTTTCAGGGTCTGAGGATATTTTTCTGCACTAAAGCCCCTCCTGTACATGCCTAGCACCAAACTATAACTCCCTGAGCATTGAAAACTACAGTGTACTCTGCCCCCTGGGCCCTAAGAGGCATGCACTAAGCCATCTACCATGGTCCTTGCCTAGTCCCTGAGTTCCAGCCTTCACTAGAACACTAGAACTGCACTACAGAGTCATCAGCATGCATCTTTCTTTCAGGACAGGAATGCCCGATCCTCCCTGCCAGTTCTGTCAAACACCCAAGCTGCTCATCAAACATGGGCAGCCTAGGTTGTAGTCAGGGCTTCATCCCTCTATGCCACCGGAGTGGCTACATCCCCCTTACTTACTTAATTGCACTTTAAGATTGCTACAACTTGAAGAAAGACATCACTAAAATGCAAAAAAAAAAATCTTGTTCTTTCTATAAGAAACTACAATTTCAAGTAAAACATTTTGAGCATATACATTAGTTCTACAGGAAATATGTGAGCAATTATGAGCAACCACTGTGTTATGCAATGAAGCTCAAATAAATGAAAAGCTTCTACTTTAGTGTCAATCATTGAAAAAATCATACAAGAAATAATACAACCATTTCTGGAGGCCCAGAACAAAATCTTTTTGATTATGGACACCACACACAGGATGTATACCACCAATAGGAGGAATGCAGATGTACTGTTGTAATGACAGACTGAAAAAGATTACATTTCTTCAGTGTAGAATTAAGATTAGAAGATAAGGATGCGAGAACATGCACTGACTGATGCAGATGAACAAGAAAGGATGTAATCGAACCGAATCAAATGGCAAAGACTTCAAAATGAGGAGGTGGTGATATAACTCTGTTCTATAAAGAAGTCATGGTAAATATGGCAACTATGAGATCATGTGCCATTTCTGGAAAGCCCACCTCTGAAAGCCTTGCTAACCAGCTTAGAGCTGCTGTGACTCTCAGAAATGATTAAAATGAAAAGGGAACAGTTGCAGTTCCCTCATACAACAAAAACGTGTGTTTTATCCCATTTCCACAATAACTTTTGTTGATTTGGGGTTGCCCCCAAAATGGGTATCAATTTCCACTAGCATATGTGACCAGGAGGAGGTGGTAAGTTAAGACAAAGTATTTTTTTAAGATGGTTCATGACATGTTTAAGGTAGAGGAGGTAAGGAGACAGACAGCTGCATGACACTAACATCAAGTATCAACACACCAGGTGGACAACTGACCTCAATCTGTTGGTTTTGCAAATATACATGTTTATTACTCAAAGTGTTTCTCTACAGCAGCAGTGATTTTACATGCCTTTCCAAGGTATTTGAAATATAACTTACGGAGAACAATAAACAATATCAAAGTAAAAAATATAAAGGAAAATGGTGATCACAACCCTAATATTAAAAGCTGCATGATCATAGATGCACTCAGACAATGGTAATGGAGGGGGGGGGGGGCAATTCTCACACTGACTGCTTAGAAATCAGCTGTTAAAACACTGTCTTATGGTCAGCTTTTCCACTGTCTCAAAGACAATTATATATTCATAGGTTCATAGGTAGGTACTAAGCGATCGGCCCTAGGGCCTATACAAGCCCAGCCAAAAGGTACCCTGGCTTTCGCCACCCAAGAAAATTATTTTCCTGTGGCCCTGTCGAGCAGAGCCAAGAGGTGATCCTTTGGGTGAATTTCCTACTTCCCATCCAATCAAGATTTTTCTTGAAGAGTGCTAATGAGGAGCTTTGTTTGACAGAGATAGGTAGTTTGTTGCAGAGTATGGGAAGTCTCTGGGACAGGAATCTATCCCTTCAGCATGTTCTTTTTATTGTGCTGACAAGGTTTAGGTTCCTAGAACATGTAGCTCAGAGGGATTGGGATTTCTTTAATTGGAGCACGTCCAACAGCCCTGGATTTGACATACCTTTGTATGTTAGGCAGAGATCGTCTCTGAGTAGGCGATATGCGATGGAGTAAAGCTGGAGTTTTTTTAGACTGTCTGCGTAGGGCATCTGTTTGAGGCTGGTAATCCTCTTTGTGAGGTATTTCTGTGACCTTTTCAATTGTTGTAGATGTCTTATGAGGTACATACCAAAAGGGGCATTGTACTCTATAATGGGTCTAATGAGTGATGAGTAGAGGGGAACAATGACCTCTTTTTTCCTGGATGAGAAACCTTTTGTGATGAGGTGTGCCATGTAGAAGGATTTCCTGACTACTGTGGTGATGTGATTATCAAAGGAGAGACTACTGTCCACCTGTGTCCCAAGGTCTCTTATCTTACTTTTGGTGGCAAGTAGACTACCACCTATGTGGTAACTCATGGGTACAGAGTTTTTACCAACGGGGATGACAATGCACTTTTTGGCATTGAGCTTGAGGCCATGGCTTTGACACCAGGCATCTGTCTCAGTGAGGCCCTTTTATAGGATGTCCACATTGTTAGGAGTTTCAATTATGGCTTCTAATTTGCAGTCATCTGCGAACTTCGTTAGCCAAAGACCTTCTGTGTTAGCCTGTACTTCAGAAAAGTAGATACCAAACAGTTGAGGACCCAGGACTGAACCCTGTGGTACTCCACTTGTCACTGGTCTGAAGTCGGATTTGGAGTCTGCTACTTTTACAGTGTGGGTTCTGTCAGTGAGCCAGTTGGCAACCCATCTTGTGACATAGGGATTTATACCTAGTTTAGTGAGTTTATCTATAATTCCAGAGTGGGGGATGGTGTCAAAAGATTTGGTGAGATCTAGATAGGCTGTGTTAGCCACCTTACCCTCATCTACGGCTTTGGTGACTGCTTCAAAGAAGTCTATCAGGTTTAGGAGACATGATTTGCCTTTTACAAACCAGAACTGGTGCGGTCCAGAGTTTGGAGATTGCCAATGTCTTTGTTTATAAGTTCCATGATGATACGTTCCATGGCCTGGCAGACCAGGCTCGTTAGGCTAATGGGGTAGTAGTTCCCAAGGTCCATGGTGGCTCCCCCTTTATGGAGTGTGATAACCACTGCTGTGCACCATTCAGTGGGCACAAAGCCTGACCAGCGGGCACAAAGCCTGAGGTGAGGCTATGATTGAACATGGTGCTTAGTTGTGTGCCAGTTCATTCTGTAGTTCATGTAGAACGCAGCCAGAGATGTTGTCAGGTCCCATGGATGCTGTGTTCTTGGCTTTGGAGAGTGTGGTTTTTACCTGTGCAGCTGTGATTACAGGAACTTTCCATACTTCCGGTACAGAGATGGGCCCTTTACGGGGTGAAAGGGCGGTAACGTTAGCACTGAACCTATCTGCCAGGATGTTGGCAATATCAGTTGGTTCTGTATATTTAGTGCCATTGTGCTGTAACTCAGAGCAGATCTGACTGTTGCCATTGAGATTTTTGACATAGCTATAGAATGCTTTGTAGTTGTCTTTAGAATCAGTGGCAATTTTGTTTTCGTAACTAGCTTTGGAGGATTTTATGAAGGATCTTAGCTTCTTACTGAGGCTGACCAGGGAGTTCCTCCATCATAGGATTTTACTTTTTTTTGCAACAGTTTCTTTCTTCTGTTGTAGAGTTTGTTTATGGCAGGGGACCACCAGACTGGCTTCCTTTTTTGGAGGAAAGCATTTTGGTTCTGTTAGGGATAGCACAATCGATGCACTCGTGTAAGTGCTTATAAAGTGCATTTGTGTAGGATTCAGCAGTCATACCATTATTGTCTGTCTGCATGGGTGTCATGAAGTTTGCCACTTCTGTCTTAAGAAGCGTGAAGTTGGCTATGGAGAAATGTTTATGGTGGTTTCCCTAATGAGGAGTGGGGGGCAGGATGTGGATGTCTAGGCTGATTAGCTTGTGGTTGGATCTGACCAACGAGAAACTGACCTCTGGTGTGAAACACTAGTCGCCCATGTTGGTAATGACCAGGTCTAGGATATTGCTGCGCCTGGTAGGGGTGTGGATAAGTTGATCCAAGTCTCTGGAATTTATGAATTCCAGAAAACATTGAGCAAAAGAGTTGGTGCATGAGTTGTGTTCCCAGTTAATGGTGGGGTAGTTGAAATCGCCCATTATTAGGGTGTTGGGTTGTACCCTAATATTTTGCAGTGTATCAAGAAAAGAGGAGTGGGAATCCTGGGGCATGGTGGGGAATCTGTAGCAAGTTACAATTTGGATTGTGGACTTGCCCAGAGTTACTTGCACTTGGATAATCTTGGATGCATTATGCTGAGCAACTAGCCTGGAGGTGTGGATATCCTTAATGAATATGGACACTCCTCCATCTTTAGTGTTTAGGTTAGGTGGCCGAAAGGTGTGGTATGAATTATAGCCTAGTAATGCAGGGGTGCTCCCTGGAGCCTGGAACCAGGTCTCTGTCACTGCACAGATGTTGATGTTCTCCATTTTAAGGAGTGCCTCGAGTGAATGCATTTTGAGGTTTAGACTTCTAGCATTGAGTAGCATTACCCTACGCTTTTGCTTGCTTGTACCTGTTACGATGGTGAATTTGTCATTTGAACCTTGCCTAAAAAAGGCACTATAGGGGTGGCAAGAACCTTAGCCAGTATCCGGAATCCCAAGGATGACAGGTGCAGGCCATCTCTGGCAAAGCATCGTGGTCTGTCAATCATGTCATCCCAGGCAGACAGATACTGGATCCCCTTAGAATGACAACAAAAGCTAGATATATACATTATTGCTCCTTTTCATAATAGCTACACATTATTCCAGAAAAAATTCTGATGTCAACATGTTATTATGAAAACAGATTCTGTTTCTTTAAGAAGGTATGTGATGTGGATAAAAATTGCTGTTGTCAAACAAAACAGCTAACTGTCATTTTAGAGATCAATGCTATTACGACTGTAGTGATACTATATCTGACTGTTAGATTGTCCTATTATCAGTGCACTTGCCAAAACAAAAACTTCACACAATAAAGTATACTGCAAAATTCTGCCTTTAAAAGAAAAAAGCGAAGTGTTAAAGGAGCCTAACAGCAGAGAATATCAAACCTATGAAGTGCTAATAAATTGCATCCTGTAGTCTAGCTTTTAATTTCACCAGGCTGTGTGCGCCTGTTTTTTGACACTGGACAAGTAATTTAATCAGACAGTGCTCAGATGCAACTGGGAGACTAGGTTAGGTTTCTCAGTGATCTCCTGGACCATGTGCCTGGTAACTCTCCATGAACCTACAAGGATGAGTTGTTATCCAATAAGTCATGCGCCATAACTAACCAATGCTGTAATACTTCTTTGAAGTCAAAATCTGGAAAAGTAAACTTACAGAAAAATTTGAAAAACCAACATGTTTTCATAACCTTTCCCACATCTGACCTCAGCTTTCACAGTTATTTCATGGTTACTCCTGAAAAAAAAAAAGCAGATGTGATTTTATGACATAGTGGTCAAAGGTTAAAATCACTCAGTGGAACTTTTAATAGCAAATGCACAAAAGTGACAGGTAGTGCTATATGTCTCAGTCATTATTTGTGTAACTGAATTGGAAGATCAGTACAATTGTATAATGTGTTTCTCAGAAAGTACCTGCAAACATACCAAAAGCTGACAGAACACAACAGTTCCTAAGTCTGCCTAACTGTTGCAGCTATTCAGCTGCTCCTCCCCCACTCCACTTAACCGAAGGCTACGCTGAACACCTCTGCTGACCAGTACTTTATAACTTTCTAGCAGGGCAGCATATCCTTTTGAGTTGCTGTCAAGAGGTCAGAGTATTAATCTGAAAAGTGGAACAGCACAGCCTCCTAACCTCTATTAAGTTACAGTGCTGTTACACTGGCTCCCCCATAGCACAGCCTCCTAACCTCTATTAAGTTACAGTGCTGTTACACTGGCTCCCCCATAGCACAGCCTCCTAACCTCTATTAAGTTACAGTGCTGTTACACTGGCTCCCCCATAGCACAGCCTCCTAACCTCTATTAAGTTACAGTGCTGTTACACTGGCTCACACATAGCACAGCCTCCTAACCTCTATTAAGTTACACTGCTGTTGCACTCACCCCCCCCCC
>NC_056748.1:828341080-828346080 GCF_019279795.1 Protopterus annectens | reverse complement strand
GAGAGTTGGCGACAGTTGATACCCCAACCCCATGTAGAAAAATGGGAAAAAGGGGGCTGATAATGATGATGATGATAATATATATATATATATATATATATATATATATATATATATATATACACACACACACACACACACACATATATATATATATATATGTGTGTGTGTGTTGTTGTGTCTTTCGGCTTTTCCCGGTTAGGGGTCGCCACAGCGGAACTCCGGTCCGCTAATGATTGGCAGTAGATTTTTACATGCCGAGTTGCCGGCCCTGACACACAACCTTCAACGAAGGTACGCCCATTCACACATGTCTCAACACAGAAGACACTCTAGCTGAGAATCGTACAGGACAACGTCTTACTGTGAGGCGACAACGCTGTGTGTGTATATATATATATATATATATATATATATATATATATATATATATATATATATTTACTTACACACACATACATACGTGTGTGTGTGTGTAGCCTGGAATAGCTGTCATTAGCTTCAGTGCAGGTTTCCTTGTGGAAGACTCCTCAGCAGTTGCATGCCTTTCCTGTCTCATATTTCCCCAGCTTTTAATGCCAGCCTAGCAGTCACTATATTACAGCATTTACAAAGTGGCGTAATATGCCCTAAAGACTTCAGTTATGGTCCAGATAAGTAAACAGATCACACACAGAAATACAAAAAGAAAATTACAGCTTAACATCTTTTTGAAAATATATTCAAAGAATGTTATACTGATATACACTATCCAATATGAAGATATTTCTGCTCCGTTTTGCTAACCTACAAGCATTATCACTACTACCGACATTGTTCACACTGCCGTGTTCATGCATTCAAAGCATCCTCATGAAAATTTCAGCCTTAGACCTTTCAGAAATTTCTACAGCATTTATTTTATTACATTTACATATTATGGCCAAATGATCAGAAGCAGCACAGTCTACATTTCAGTTCAAAAGTTTTACAATGTCTTTTTTTGTGCTTGTAACCACCACACACACACACACACACACACACACACACACACAAAATGAATCACTGTAAATGAAGTACATTTCTGTTCACGTACAATCTTGTATTAATTTCTGTCTCATTTGTAATTCTAATGTATTTATATGCTTGAATTATCTCCCTCTGGTAATAAAATAATGCTGTTATTATTTTACACTTTTCAAGCTCTTTATGCACTCTTATTTTCAAATTAGTTAATTCACTCATCCTGTATACATCAAATGCTTTTCACAGTGTTAACTCAGACTGTTTCAGTTATCTACCTTTTACATGACCACTCAATATGCCACAGATAAGTCTTTATCTTACCAATAAATCATGCAATCAGTAAACTCAAACCTTCTAGCTCTTTTATTGTGCTCAATTAAACAATTTCTCATGCTCCTTGATGTCCTTTAAAAAAAAAGTATCTGATGTACTACGGATTTTACCTTAGCTCAGAATTAGCCTGAAATTTTAACTTTGTGTTACTTTTAACTTATCTTTTGCCTCTTCTTCAAAACTAAAAAAAAATATGTATGTTGGTAGCATATTCACCTGCAACAAGCAGGAAAGCAGTATGCTGTATTCTTTATTCTTTCAGGAAAGTTATAGCTCAGATATGTGAATGCAGAATGTACATTCCTCAGGCAAGATACCATGCAGCTGTAAGGAAGTTAGAAGCTGTGATGCAGTGATGTTTGAGACAAAATGAAGACTGCAACTATAAGTGCCTCTGGGAGCCGGTATACATGAGGCAGAATACTTCAAAATGACCAGAACAAAAATGTGTATTTTAAACACATGGAAAATACCAAAACAAGAGAGAGAGAGTGAAATAATATTCATACCTGTAAAACATGAGTAACAGTTTTATCACACTGAAGAGCCAAGAAAATATGTGGATTAAATGTCAGCACATGCCACACAATTAAGGTGCACAGATAAATGGATAACAGATCTAACACAATTTTATGAATGTATACTGTCTAGTTCACATGCCACAATGTGCCAATTACTATTAGTCTAATACTATGCTTTGCATTGCTAATATTGGTGTAACCTACTTCAAATTTCCCACGCCATTTCCTATGGGCTTGGCTTTGACTCACAGCAACAGAGAAATATCTATATGCAGTGGGGCTACTGTCCCCTGCACTCTCTGCTATACTATCAACAAACTTTTAAGAGCCCTACAGTCCTAGAATGAGTGATGGGGGGGGGGTTCACCTTTTGTGTTAATATTACCGTACTGCCTACCGTGGTCATTAATATATACTACTTTTATAACATGGGTTGTGTTCCAGCATTCAGTGAGTACTAGAGTTATGGTGTACGGCCCTGGCTGAATTCAGAGAGCTGAAATTGTATATACTTTTATAAGAATTTACACCACATCTTCAACACTTTATTTTATCTCAGAATTTTGCTTTAAAAAATAAAGTTGAAGTATATTCGATAGAAGTACAAAAATTTGGTTTGTTGCAAGAACCTTTAATAACTAGTTTGAAGGTAGTCGCAGACTGTCTAGATCTTTGACAATCAGGCAAAGAAAAGTATACACTAACAACCTGGTTGCCAAAACAAGACATCCTAAACAGAACCAGTTAGTTAATTCTACAAAAGTATATTTGCATTCTTTTGTGAGCTACAGTTTTGCTCTCTGTACTACCCCGCAAAAATCAGGACAGGGGGTAACCCTGCACTTCACTAATTATTATTCAATCTTCAAACATGTAATACAGCTCAAAATACGTGTGGGTGTGCATCTTAAAATGTAACAGAAAAGAATACTGTTGAATGACTATCAAGGATTGGGTCATCACAAAAGTCATAGCATGCCTTTCTACTTACTATGAATGGCCTCAGTTGCAATTAACTTCACATTGCTGCTTTGATTAAAATGTCCCAGTACACTGCTTGTCCATTTAGTCCTTCCCAATGTTTCATTGTTTGCTTGTTTTGAATAACTTGTCACTCTTTAAAGTTATGGTTCTACAGTGGATATAAAACATTTAAATACCCCCGTTAAAATGCCAAGTTTTTGTGATATAAAAAAATGAGACCAGACTAAATCATTATACAACTTTTCACACCTTTAATGTGACCTATAACCTGTTCAATTCAATTGAAAAACAAACAAACCTGTAAGGGGAAAAATATACAAAATAAAAAGCATACACTAAGCTGGTTGCATAAGTGTGCACACCCTTAAACTAATACTTTGTTGAAGCACCTTTTAATTTAATTACACCATTCAGTCTTCTTGAGCACACACCTGCCATCAATTTAAGAGACTCTGATTAACCCCAAATAAAGTTCAGCCGTCTTAGTAGGATTTTCCTGATATTCACTCAGTTGCCTGCTACAGCAAAAGCCATGGTTTGCAAAGAGCTTACAAAGCATCAAAGGTATTCATTGCTGAAAGGTATCAATCAGGAGAAGGGTACAAAAAAATTTCCACAGCACTGGATATACCATGGAACACAGTGAAGACAGTCATCAAAAAGTGGAGAAAATATGGGATAACACTGGCATTGCAAAGAACTGGCTGTCCCTTCAAAATTGATGAAAGGACGATATGAAAACTGGTCAGGGAGGCTGCCAAGAGACCTACAGCAACACCAAAGGAGCTGCAGGAATTTCTGGCAAGCACTGGTTGTGTACTACATGTGACAACAATCTCCCGTATTTTTTATATGTCTGGGCTATGGGGTAGGGTTGCAAGACGGAAGCCTTTTCTTACACAGAAAAACATCCAGGCCCAGCTAAAATTTGTAAAACAATACATCGTCTCCTAAAATCATGTGGGAATATGTGTTATGGCATGATGAGACCAAGGTTGAACTTTTTGGCCACAATTCCAAAAGGTACGTTTGGTGCAAAAACAATACTTTGCATCATCAAAAGAACACCATCCCCATGGTGAAGTATGATGGTGGCAGTATCATGCTTTTGGGTTGCTTTTCTTCAGCTGGAACTGGGGCTTTAGTCAAGGTGAGGGAGTTATTAACAGTTCCAAATACCAGTTACTTTTGGCCCAAAACCTTCATGCGTCTGCTAGAAAGATGAAGATGAAGAGGAATTTCACCCTTCAAAACAACAATGACCCCAAGCATACATCCAAATCAACAAAAGAATGGCTTCACCAGAAGAAAACTAAAGTTTTGGAATGGCCCAGCCAGAGACCAGACCTAAATCCAATAGAAAATCTATGGGGTGACCTGAAGAGGGCTGTGCACAAGAGATGCCCTCACAATCTGACAGATTTGGAGTGCTTTTGCAAGGAAGAGTGGACAAATATTGCCAAGCAAAGATGTGCCATTTTGATAGACTCCTACCCAAGAAGACAGAATGCTATAATTAAATCAAAAGGTGCTTCAACAAAGTATTAGTTTAAGGGTGTGCACACATTTATGCAACTAGCTTATTATACGTTTTTTATTTTTTGTTTCCCCTAACAGATTTGTTTGTTTACCAACTGAATTGTACAGGTTATAGGTCACATTAAAGGTTGGAAAAGTTTTGAAATGATTTATTGTGGTCTCATTTTTTATATCACAAAAACCTGGCACTTTAACAGGGGTGTGTAAACATTTTATATCCACTGTAAGTGCACTGCATCCCACAATGCTATTGCAAGTGAGAAAGGTCAAATTGTTTGTTATACACAGCTTACGTTAAGTGCCACAATTTTGGCTGGATGTACCTACTTTTCAAGGGCTTTCATCTAGATTTTTGGTATCTGAAATTTGAGATATATATCCTATACAGGCCTACACACCCATTCAATCCCCTCTGACTGACATCACATCAACCAATTTGCTTCAAATACAGTGAGAACCTGAAAAAATTACATCTTATGTGGTAGAGAAAAGTATAAAAAAAACTAAATATTCTATACTTGCTTTTCAATAAAAATGCAGCAAAGAAGTGAAATGCATAAAGATGTATAAAACCCACAGTTTTGTGAAGATAAAGCAAATATGTAAAATGCAATAAGC
>NC_056748.1:827966080-827991080 GCF_019279795.1 Protopterus annectens | reverse complement strand
GCTGCACTTTATTTGGGGTTAATCAGAGTCTCTTTAATTGATGGCAAGTGTATACCCAAGAAGACTGAATGTTGTAATTAAATCAAAAGGTGCTTCAATGAAGTATTAGTTTAAGGGTGGCACACTTATGCAACCAGCTTATTGTAAGTTTTTTTTTTTTTTTATATTTTTCCCCTAACAGATTTGTTTGTTTTTCAATTGAATTGTACAGGGTATAGGTCACATTAAAGGTGGGAAAAGTTTTGAAATAATTTACTGTGGTCTCATTTTTTTTACATCACAAAAACCTGGCATTTTAACAGGGGTGTGGAAACTTTTTATATCCACTGTATATGTGCGTGTGTGTGTACACACGCACGCACACTCACATGCCCACATACACACTCATATACATGTTATTTTCTCTGAATGTACAATAAATGTGAAAATAATCATACTCTCTTATCACATATCGGAATTTTCATCACGTTTAAACCAAAAGTACTACTCCAAATGTCATTCAGCTAACAGCTAGCTGCATAATGATGAGCCTTTCACAATGACATTTTGAATGCTTTACTTGTGAATAAAAGAAAATCATATTTTTGTTTTGCCACAGATAATGTACTACCTTATAGCATTTACAAACTAATAAAGTGCACTCCTGTACCCCACAAAAAAAAAGTCAGGTGAATGGAATATGAGGGTTTAGGACTTCAACATTTTAGGAAGGCCAGTCATATGGCCTCGCCCATATGAAGTTCAACTTTCTGAAGAGTCCCCATATATATAGGTACACAAATATACATCTGTAGTGCAGGAAGTGTAATACACTTTCTGCGGATTCTTCCGTTCAAGTGCAGTTTAATAACAGTGAATTAAAGTTCATTTTCATTTCAAAAGAAAACACATGCACTCAACATACTTCTGGTTACTTCCAGTTCAATTCTATGTTTTTGTCCACTTTAAAATCTCTTAGTAAAACAAAAATGAAAAAAAAAAAAAAAAAGAATTCTTACAGCCTTGGTATTGCAGCCCTGGTTAAGCTGCTTTACAGTCCTCAAATATATCCACAGTTAGATTCCTGGTACTCGATGAGTAGATTCACAGATTTTTCAGTGATTCCCCTGGTATTTCCACAGATTCTCCCTATCACTACCCTCTATGAGTATCCAATCTTGGCCCTGAAAACCCTCTATGTGAGGTGCAAAGTGGCAAACATGTATAATATTATGGGCTTCCAGCTCATTCAACAGACATTTCTCATAGTGATTGGCATTGTAGAATGGCATTACAGTTTTTTTACAACTGTAATATGTTGACTACACACATCATCATAAGTTTTTACCATAATATATAGTACATATGCAGCATATCAAAACAACATTTCTGACATATAAAATAGCCACTATGAAACAATGCCACAATACATACCAAATGTGTGGAGTGTCTGAGGCTGTGCTACACAAATATCCTGTGCTTAAGATTAGAGATGGGCATGTGGGAAGACTAAAGACTCAAAGTGGGCACATCCTCAGAGACCACTCCACATTGCCTGACTCAGCCCACCAATACAGCTGGTGGTACAGCGTTGGATGGAAAAGCCTCACCTTGGCAAGATAATGCTGTATCAGATGACCCCCTTATATCCTCTCTGAGTTACACACAAATGAATTAACTCAATCTGTCGGTGCAACAATCTGGGCAAGGAGAGAATACATTTGGGAAGAGGGGACACTGATTATGCACAGCTAATGGTCAAGAGAGAAAAAAAGTCTATCTGCTAACTAGTATGTTTAAATTCAGGAAATGGCTGTGTATACTCTACTCTTTATATCCTTGCCAAATCCCCTATTATAAACTTCTGCAGCAGAGATATATCTCTAAATAAACTGTTATTTTGAAACATGTGGCAATGGTGGAAGCCACAGTAAAAGTCTACATACATCCTTACTTTTATACACTGTACATTCTAAACCAGTTTATCTGAGGGCTTGGTAAGTTAGCCAGACTTCAGTTTTTGACCACCACAAGACATTTTGCAACTCCTATCACCATCTGACCAACCTGCTCACCTTGTACAACCCATCAAGACAGCTGAGATTTTCTGAAGACTTCTGGCATTCTAATTTTAGATTACATAAAATCCTCACAGGACCACAAATTTGTAGTGCAGTCCACTGCCAATGGAATTCCTTATCCATGGACAAGCACGTGACCATATTGACCAGCTTCAAAGCTACTCCTACCTGCAACAAGTAAATGTATTTGCTTTGGCACACCACAATAACCATCAAAATAGTTACTACTATCACTTCCTATTCTGTTTTGCCTACTTTCACGTCAGACAGCATTAACTCATTTGCAATGAGTGTAGGATAACTATACGCTTCGAGTGAAATTATTAATCTCTTTAGTACATACTGTACTCTTCTCTACCACTTTTGCAATCACTGCTGTCTCATATTCATGGTTTCTGGATCACCATCCATACCTCTTAACATCTTAGCACAAGAAATCTGGGCAAACCCTAAAATAGTGGGGGGATAAAGGTCCAAACAATGGGACAGATTTTAAATATTACTCTTGTAACATTACTAAGTTGCTAGAATAACAGGATTGTGTTGGCAAGCATTTTTCTGAAGCATACAAAGTCTGAAATTCAAATGTATGTCATTATTTAGTTACTTGAATCAATGATTCAATGATTCAATGAACTCAATGATTTGCCAGAAAACCAAAACATTTATGAACAGACCAAAAATATGAGGCAAAAATCTGGACAGTCTATGAAAATCTAGACAGTTGAGAAGTATGTCCCTCTTTGTCAGTTTCAAACCAGTTAATATTTTCTGTATGTTCTTCGGTCTCCCAATTACTATAAACTTGTGCCTGTTAAAATATATAACTATCTATCCAGTGTACAATGCTTACTGTAAAGTCCTTTGTGCTCTTTTTTGGGCCTCTATTGAAATGGAGCTCTGAACAAAGTCCATTTATGCCAGTTAAAATGGAAACAGTTTTATTTAATTTATGTATATTAAATTAAAAACATCGAATTTATCAAAATGATCTGTAAAGAATCTGTTTGGGGGTTACTTTAACTTAAAACCATGTAAATATTTAGTGAGCATTTACTGTAGGAAAGATGATCAAAACAGTGGATTATGTGTCGATAACTCCTTAGCTACTGTCATCCTGATTCATAAAAAAATTCTAAGGTTCTACTATTTGCATCTCACTCCACCTAACTGAAGCACAAAAAAAAACATGCCTGTGAAAATCGCTGAAAAACTGAAATTAATAAAAAAAGTCTAATGTGAAATACTAATGACATAAGGGGCACCCACAGTGCAGTGACTGAAATATAAAACTGCAGAGAGATTACTCTAGAAGTCACTGGGAATTTCAGACAAGTTTCTTTCCCCTCTGTGAAGTGACCAGGGAATAAAAATGTGTCAGCTAAACAAAGTAAAATAAAGGACAAGCACAATGACAGTCTCTTCCTGAAAGACCGTTGAGTACTAGATGCAAGAATTCAAAGGCCCAAGGTTTTAAGACAAGTCAGTAACAACCAAAATATAAATAATAAGGGAGTGTGTCAAAGAAGAAATGATGAAATTGGTTATTATATAGATACATGAGTAGTACTTTCTGTAAATTTGTATATAGTTGTATAATTTCTTTTTTTTGTGTGAATATATCTTTTCTTACACCACTTACTCCTAAACTATGCTTGTTGTACCCCACTTAAACTAAATATTCCTCACATTTTGACTTTCTAGAAACAAAAATTAGTCATCTTAAACTACAAGATAAATGGCATATACTCACTATTTGTCATTTCAACATGCAACTGTTTTGACATGTCATTTTGAATATCTCATATCTTGCTTTTGCCTGTATATCAAATACTGAAAAATTTCAATAAAATAAATGTTGGGGAAAAAAAAAGAAATGATGAAATTGCACGGTTTAAATGTACCAAAAATACAAATTGTACTGATGTTTCCAAAAGTTCTGTCACTACAGTAATACAGGTTAAGTCAAAGACAAAGATACAATCTGTGGACTGGGACATCAAACGCACAAATAAAACCTACATTTACGGCATCTTCTGTACTAAGCAACAAACTTATGTTTTGGAAACAAGCTATATATTCTGAGAATCTTCCAACTTCTGTTAGGAATCTGGAAATAACTGTCAGTAATAAACCTACAAAAAAGACATTTCACTGACTACACAGATTAATAAGTATTTACCTGTTTAGGAAATGTACAACCCCCACTCAAAATGTGGAATTAAGCAATGACACTAACTGTAATGTTGACAGCAACAAATGTGGGTTTACTATGATTCACTTAAAGCAATTTGCCAATGATTTATAACTTACCTGTGCACCACAGCATATGCTGCATAAAAATGAACATCTTTAAGAAACAAAATTTTATTAAAGTTTCAATTTTCCTTACACTGATGCCACTGAGTAAAATAGTGAACTCTAATCTCTGTGACATCAGTGTAAGAAAAATGAATTTTGCATCTACAGATTTTAATGGGGACACCATTCCACATGGAAGAAGGTATACCATTAAAGTCTATCAATATACTGCACATTAACCTAAGGTGAGGTCAAGATAAAATATAGTAAATTTAATTGAAACACATTTTAATAAAAACTGCTGTGATGTATATACAGACATCGGCAAATCAATTTAATCTAGATGCAATTAATCATAGCCAAAACATTATGTAAACACTTTCCATCACAAACCCAACGAAATAAAAAAAAATAGCATATACTATCAAACAAGCAATTCCTGCATTCTTTAAAAGGAGCAAGTCCTCCTGTATCCCTTCATGTCGGGGCAAAAATCCACACCTTTGCTCTGCTAACTACAAGGTCATACAACCACAGAGAAAACAGAGAAAAGTGAAAAGATGTAAAACAAAAACAAAACTCACATTTTTCCTCTTCTCCATCTGCCATGATCAAAAAATACAAGGTCCTGCATCTGCAACAACCTAGCACTTACAAGAAACATTGAAATCAAAAAGTTCTAGCCTTCTAGTTGACATGTTTTGAGCAATGACTAAAAGTGAAATCAGAAACAGCTGTACTTCAAGGTTTTCACAATGAAGTTATCAAACTAGAAAACATGTTCTGCATATTCTAAGAAAATGGGAAATAAATACATTACAGAAACACACAAGTGTAATGACTCAATGGAAACTGGTCTGGAGAAAAAAATAATTTAATTTTTTAACCTACTTGTACATTTGTATAATTGGATGCCTTCACAGATGAAATGTACCACAGAAGCTATACCAGTTCTAAACAGAAATATGATTTATAAACACATTGATGCTGGTAAAGTTTAAAAAGAGACAACATTTTGATGATCCCTTTATAAGGTACAGTTATGATTTTAATGGAATCACTTCTTTTTTTTTTGCAATCTAATTTTTATTGCATTTTGTTAATATACAAATACAAATACAGGTCATACAACAAAAGCATATAGGTTCGAAATAAAGAAGGTGGATACAGTTAGTAAATATTTGCTTGATATCATATAGGTTCAGCAAAAAATTACAAGGAAAACAATTAACCTCCCATGTGCAAGTGTTTTAGAATTTAACATAGAATAGTGAAAAGGAATATTGACAATTCAAGATATTGAATAATCATATGTAAGAGTATAAGATGGTAAACCCAATACCTATTTGCTTTAACTATCTACAATATGTACATTTGGCTGTCACTAAGTAAGGAGGTATTAGCATAGAGATAGTTGTTTCTACTGATACTAGGGTAGAGGAGCGTGGTAATAGGGTTTCTATTTTGATTCTTCAGGGGTTAGAGTGGAGTTGGGGACTTAAAATAGAAAAGTATTTAGACTAGGGTTAATACTCCACCAGAAGTGGGGATATTAGATAATAGGGAAATAGGGACGCGGCCAGAGGAGCAAGAAGAAATAGAGGAGTTAAATCGAGGAGCGTTATTATTTAAGAACTTCTATAAGGTTATTCTAGTATTTTTGGAAGTAGTTTATTTTCATTTTGCTTGTTGTCTTTAGTTTACTTGCTAACACATATTTGATAGACATAGACTTGAACTCCTTCCAGGATGTTTTGACCTATCTAACCAGTTTAGTGTAATATAAGTTTTAAGTAGCACACATAGCGTCACAGTAATATGTTTCAACTCATATTTATAGGGACTACGAAAAATATTCAAAATCGCCATTTCCCAGGATAGGGTTAACTTCATGTATCCCATTTTTTAAGTTGTGCTCTTAGGGAGCGCCATAGTTTATACACATTTTTACAGGACCAAAATATGTGAAGTGTATCTGCTACCGAATTAGGACAGGTTGGGCAAAAAGGCGAGATATTTGGGTTAATTTTACTTAGGAATAAAGGCGTAATATAGGTGTTATTATTTATCATGAACTGAGTATATATCAGTTTCTTAAAAGGGGTTAATTTTATTGTTGTGTCAATTGCCTCAAGTTTTAGGTCAAGTGTTATTTCTTTGTTTTGGCTATCCCAGTACTTAGAGAATAGAATATTATCTTGATGTTTAATTTTTGTTATTAATCTGTATACATTAGAAAGCATTTTAGTCCTTAACAGAAGTTGGGTTATTAGTTTCTGATAGAGCTGAAATTCTGATGGGGTTATTTTAATCTTGTCTGTAACCAGAGATATTAGGTATATTATTTGTTTAATAATTATGTAGTATCTTTTATTGACTGCTAATGAGGCTATGACGGCTTCAAAGGGTAAGTCTTTAATTATATAGAAGTCCTATACTGTACAGTTCTTGATAATAAGAAAACTATCAAGATTTAACATGGTGTTACTCAATTTGACGTTGGGATTTAGGTGAATTGGTTGAGCCATCACTAATGAGTTTTTCAAATCAAGAGATGTTATCAGCTTTTGGAACCCAATGATAATTTTTATTAATATAGGGTGAATTTTATATTCTTTGAGAGTTTTAGGGTTAAGAAAGATGGTTGCTCTAGGATTAATATTGGATGCACTTATGTGTGCATTGTAGATTTTTGTCCATATGTGGTTCCAGACTTTATCTGTAGGATGGAAATTGGTTATGTGTAAAATACGGCTGGCATTTATTATATGGTAGTATGTTAGAAAATCCGGATGGGCCAGGCCCCCCTCTTTCTTTGGGAAGTGTTAATTTAGTATAGCTAATTCTGACATTTTTATGGTACCACAAAAATTTCCCCAATGTAGTATTCATTTTTGAGAAGAAAGTATTTGGAATGCTTTGATTAAGGGCAAAGAGAGGGAAAAGAATTTTGGGCAGGATATTCATTTTTATAATAGCTACTTTTGAGAGGAGGGAAAGGTTTAGATTCTTCCACCTTGTGAGATCTTCCATGACTTTTGACCATGTTTTGTATACATTGTTATTAATTAGTTCGTGTTGGGGATGGGAGAAGTTTATACCCAAATATTTAAGTGTATAATTAACTTTGATCTTTGTTTCTGGAATGAAAAATTCTTTGTGGCTAAGAGGGTTTAAAGGAAAAATTATTGATTTGCTGGGATTAATGGTGCAGTTTGAGATTTGTGAAAATTTGCCAATAGAGCTTAGAATTATTTCTAGATCAGTTGAAGGTAGTTTCAAGTAAATATTTAGATTGTCTGCGAAGGCGGTATATTTCACTAGTATTTTATATATATAGACTGGATGATGGAATGTTTTTTGGCTTAATTTTAACAAGAGGACTTCAAGATATAGATTAAATAAGTAAGGTGAAAGCGGGCAACCCTGCCTTGTACTGTTTATTATTTGAACTGGACTTGAATTCTTCTTGTTTATGTTTAGGGTAGTAGATGCCTTATTATAGAGGGTTGCAACCATTTTGATGTATTCATCAGGGTTAGAGAAGTGTTTCATAATTTTAAAGAGAAAATTTAAGTTTACCCTGTCAAAAGTTTTTTGGGCATCAACCGAAATTGCATATTTGGGAGATTTGTCATACTTTTTCATATTGTTTATGGCTTCAATGGACAGAGTGTTGTCCCATACATGCCTATTGTTCATGAAACCTAATTGGTCATGTGATAAGATATGCAGAAATATATTTTTTAGTCTATAAGCCAGGAGAGATGATAGAATCTTTATGTCAAGGTTAATTAAAGCAATTGGGTGATAGTCATTTGTAGTGAGGTTAATGTCGTTTGATTTTTGTATAAGAATAGTCTTGGAGTTATTAATATATGTCGGAAATGCCAAATTGGATTATATGATTATAAACCTTGAGTAGAATGGGAGCTAGGACTTGCTTAATGGCCTTGTAGAATTCTGACACATAGCAGTCTGGACCTGGGGCTTTACCTGGTTTCAGTTTATTAAAGGCTAAAATGATTTCTTTCATGGTTATAGGCACCTTTAGCAGTTTGTTGTGGGTGTCACTTATTACTGGGAATTGTAATTCATCTAGGAAAGAATTGTCTAGGCTTTCTAAATCGAGTAATTGGGGTCCGTGGATTTCTTTATACACTTCTTGAAATACATGTATGATTTCTTTATCTGTGAAGAAGGATTTACCCCTATGGTTAATTTGTTTTATTATGGTAGGTGGGGGCTTAATGTTTATTATCCTTGCTAGAACTTTAGAAGGGGTTTGCGCCCATTTAGCATATCTATGAATAAGTCTGGATTCCATAAGAGAGTATTGATTTAGGTGTAATTCGTATAGTTGTTTTTGAAGGGTGATCATCCGTTTTTCAACATCTACAGAAAACTTAATTTGCAACTCTGATTCTAGTCTTCTTAGTTCTGTTTCTAGTGCCAAGGTACGCGATTTACACTGTTTCTGAATTAGGGATGCCTTTTGGATAAGGATACCTCTTAAGGTGACTTTATGTGCTGCCCATTGTATATCTAGGGAGATGTCTGACTTTTCAAAATAACTTGTTGCCTGTGAGAGGAATTCTTGGATTTCTTGGTGAAGGGTCTTGTTGTTCAAGAGGTTAGGATTAAGGGACCAATTTGCAGGGATGCGGTTCTCATGATTAGGTTTATAGATATTTAAGTTAAGATTAATTGTGGCATGGTCAGAGATAGTTCTAGGGTCACTGTTGTATACTATTTCATAAGATGAAAAATGTGCTGAGATTAAAAAAAGGTTTATCCTGGACCAGGATTTGTGATACACTGAGAAGAATGTGTAGTTACTAACAGAGGGGTCTTTTCTGAAAAGTTCGAAAGGATGAAATAACTTAAAATCGTCGATTATATCACTTAGAGTGTTAGTAATACCCAGAGGTTGTTTGTTGGATTTGCAGGTTCTGTCCAGTTCCGGTCTAATGGTCATGTTCCAGTCGCCCCCAAGGATCATTAGGTGGTTGTGGAATTTTTCGATAAGTGAATATATTTCATATAGAAAAGAGGACTGATGGAAGCAAGACCCGTAGACGTTTAATATAAGTATTTCTTTGTTGAAGCGTGGGATAGAACATGTTAGATAGCACCATCTGCCTTTATGGAAGCACGACCCATAGACATTTAATATAAGTATTTCTTTGTTGAAGCATGGGATAGAACATGTTAGATAACACCATCTGCCTTTTGGATCTCCACCAGTGGCTATGAATGAACCTCGGAAAGAGTTTTTAACAACTATTGCTACCCCTTTGGAGACCGTGCAGTTTCCTGCAGCTATTATTTGTTTTATCCATTTCTTTTTAGTGTCATTCACCCATTGCTCCTTTGTCATGTGCTTTTCTTGGATAAGAGTAACTTCAAAAGTAGATTTTTGAATAAGATGTAGTATTAGGCTCCTTTTTTTTTATTTTGTAACCCTTTAATGTTCATGAATCTATCGATAACATTAGGACTTATTTAGTGGGTTGGTAGAGTTTGGACTTTATTGCTAGAGTTAACTGATTTTACGTATAGAGGGGTAAATAGATTATGCAGGAATAAGTAGCTAGAGTGCCAGCAGAAACGTTTATATACATGTATATATATATATATTTTTTTTTTATTGTTGGGATAAGTATATAGTAATAGTAGGGTATAGTGACAGCCTCCTCTCTCAGACCTCCCCCCATGCTTAACCACAATCTACTTCTATCTGAAAGAGATAAAAAGATACTATTTACATGACTAACTATTTTACAAGAGGTTACCAACATTCCAAAATCCAACTTACTATCCACACTTGAACTTCTTGCTCTAAAATTGACATTTGTTATTTAGTTAATTAACTTATAATGTGAGCCAATACATGTACTTGGTTCAAGCAAAAGAGTTAATGCAAAACACATTGTACATATAGTTGAAAAGATTTTTATTTTATTTTTTTTTAAACAGAATTATAACAGTACAAATAATCATACCAAGTGGACTACCGTATTATTGTCCCCTTGGGGTAATACAACATTCTCTCCCTATTTTGTCTTAATTAAAATGCTAGTCTATCCATTACTTCCTGTCTGAGGATTTCAGACAGTCCGCATCAGCTGTTCAGCTTGCTGTGTATACATGTAGTTACTGGGCTGACCTTAGATGGTCACTCACTTTCCTCCACATCTGAATCCTACAATCCCTAGGATGCTAGCTGCATCCAAGTTATTGGGGAGTACCCAGGACCAACACGTCTTACATCACAGAGCTGATATAGGCTACCTCTAAAACCTGACTACAGTTGCATGAGAAAATATTTTTTTCTGATATGGCTAAAAACAATGCAGTTGTTTAGAGGTCATATGACAGCTAGGGAAAATATAGAGTCCCACTAGAAAGTAGGCAAATGCCCTTCACGTACCCTTTTTTAAATAAGTACACTCGGACAATGGTGCTCTGTGCCAGCTTTGCTCCATTTTCGGTAAAGATGCAAAAAACATGTATAGAAGAATAATTTAATATGCCAGCAGTGTCGCTGCCCTTTACACTTGTATCGGTTTGTAACTGTAGGCATGTATCCAGGTTGCAAAATATGCCCAGCTATCTAAATTTGAATAGAACTCCCATTCAGATATCTTTATTATAATGAGTGTCTGTGGCATCTTGCAGTTGTATGACAGTTCAGCAATAATGTGAACTGCTGAATTACCTGCATTTAACCAAGATGAATAAATCTTACATGATGCCAGCAATAATCATAGGATTTAACTGATATTTCCCTAGATTACCCTGGTTATCGAGGCAACAACATAGGGCCTTAGTCTGCATTATTTATGCTGATTTTAAGAAAAATCAGCCTGCCTGTACTTAGCTAGAGTAGAGCCCCGTGCACATACCTCATGGTCTGCTCTGCTCCATTTTAAACCTTGTTTAAACAGTGAGAGTTCTACAGTTCACACCTTGTTACCTATTATTAGCGTCAGGTCATAAAAACAATGCAGTTCTGTGACTTGGCATAAGGATATGTGCATTTGTGACTAAATATGCCAGCTTGACAGTCCTGTCAAATGTCATTTTGGCAGAAACAGTGTTAAGGTGTTCTGTCCGCTCTAACCGAAACTGCAGAAATACACTACTATTACACTTACTTTGTCATACTCAAGCATCCTTCTATTGTTCTTTGACCTAACTTTTGTGTAGAAACCACTCTACTTTCCCATCAAAACTAGTACGTACTCCCCAATAAGATTACAAGTACTACTCAATGGAGATACTCATTCTAATCCAGGTCCAGCATCCAGAACAAATTAAACTAATCCTAATCATAACACTTCCAGCCTTTACTCCACTCCCCTTACATTCAGTCTACTCCATCTCAACATCAGTGACCCACACAGTAAACTAGAATCATTTCATACTTGGATTTCCCTCCAGAGCTTCTCATACTAAATGAATTCTGGTGAAGTAAAACATTTCCAATGAACAAACACTGCCATCAGACTACAATAATCTTAGACTCAACAGATTCTCTAAAAGAGCAGGTGGCATGGCAATTAGATTTTCAACAACTTTCAACAAAGTCTCTATTCCAAAACAATTGCCTCTTTCTTCAATGATGAAAAACTGACAGTAGCCGATATCATCAGCAGTCAAGGCGTTTGAATAAAGCCGTTCATCCGCGCTGCACCGGCCCAAGCCAGGCCAAAATAAGGTGTTGTTAGCTTAAGAGCTTATCTCTGACAATAAAACATAGACAGCAGAAAATAAAGGCTGTAAAAACTAACCAGTTACCAAAAAGACACATTTGGCATCTCTCCCTTGGCCAATGTACAGATGTAACATTGTGAGGTTCACAGGGACTCATTTTCCTTCCTTTAAGCCATAGGTTCTCAGTTTTTTCCTGGAGGGTTTAGATAGGAGGGCAGAGTCTCCCTTTGACGACTGTGCGCACATAGCATATTTTGAGTTGGTACCACCGTACAACGAGTGGTTTCCTGTAGGTGATATTATCAGGTTACACTTGTAGGTCATAGGTCACTCTGTCAACAAGATATATTTTTTTTGGCCTACTGATCGAACGTTGAGATGGAGAGGTGCTTTTTAGCAAGAAAATTGGAAAGACAAAAGTTGATGAAATACCTCAGTCGGATTGCCGAGTTAAGGAGTTAGTTTTGGGTCTGCTTTTTCATCAGTTCACTTGCAGGGCATCAGCAGGAGGCTTGAAGATATGTGAGATCATTTATTTTTATTAAGGTCAGTTTGTTTATTTAGTTTGATGCACGGATGGTTGGATATGTAATCTTTCTTGCTTCATGCTTAGCTGGGGATTGCTGGAATTTCACCAAATGCTTTGTGAAATGTAGATTTCATTTTTTGAAGATTTTTGATAAAGTATGTGACATTTTTGTGCTGAAAGGAGAGAGTAGCTGGATATTTCATCTGGAATTTTATGTTTTTATTTATCAGAAACTTACAGAAAGGTGATAGTGTTTGTCTGGATTGTTTTATAGGAAGTGGCAAGTCCTGGGCAATTGTGATTTTTGATCCTCTCCATATAATGGATTTCTTGTTTTTTGCAGCTTGCAAGAGTGATTGGGCATGTGAGGCATTTAGTAATCTAATGTAGATTTGCCTGGGTGTGTCTGGGACTTGTGATTTTCTCAAAGCCCTATGTATTCTCTCAATTGTAAATGTTTGTGCAAGATATTTGTTTTCCAGGAAGAGACCAAATATTTCCTCTGCAATATTGAGAAGTTGTGGTTGTTCAAACTTCTCAGGTATGCCTCTGATCAGCACATTATTACGCCTTGCTCTAGCCTCCAGATCAATTATTTTTTGCTGCATGTCGTTTATAGAGGATTCAGTGTTTTTTTGAAGTTCCTGCAATTTAATTTCATTGTCCATCATTCTTGCTTCGTTCTGGTCCAACCTTGAAATAACTTGTTCCAAATTGTTACCAAACAAGGTTAGCTTTGAGGAAAATGTTTGCATTTCAGACTGAAGTGGGGTAAGAGCTGCTTTCAGTTCTTCCATTATGAGGGGGTGCTCAGTTTTTCTGTGACTGTGACTGTTTTGGAGCCACAGGCTGTGATCTAGCTGTTTTTTGTCTTTTAGTAGTTGTTTCTTTCTCCGGAGACATAACTAATGACAGTCTAGTTTTCGAGGATTGCGCATCCATTTGCTCCATCTTGATTGAAGTTTTGTTTTTTGCTTATTTATTTGTTTTTTGCTTATTTATTTGTGTTTTTGTAGAATTCTTGCAATGCTGTTTGGCCTAAGCACATGTGGCTGTAGGCACTACTACACCACTACTGGAAAAAAAAAGGTAGGAGAACCTTTCAGTATCCTAGATCCAAGAGAAAGGAGGAACATTTTTCAAAAGGTAAGTAGATTTTGGTTAGCTTATTTTTAGGAAATCGTTTCTTTTAATTTTTGATGCAGCAGCAGTAGGTGATTTTAGTAGATTAACTGGTAGTAGTAAAAGCACACAAAAGTCAGTATTTCCTAGTCAGCGGCCATCTAAGAATCCTTTAATGGAATCGCTTCTGAAATCTTTTGATGTAAGCACTATTGATTCAACAGCTTACACCTGACAGAATCTTTATGAAATGTGCAGTGTAATGTGGCAACAAATACAATATATAGGGTTATGACTGGGTCCCCGATCTCAACCACGTTATTATGTGCTCAAGACATTGATGCCAAGAAATTCATCTTGAGAGCGAAGCTGTAAGATTTGCAAACTTCAAGGGACATAAAAAGAAAGATATTCAGGGACTGAAGGAATGACCCTGTACTTATACTTGACCATCACACCCCTTAGAGGCTGTTTAACATTTATTACACACCACTGAAAGTGCTTTTACTGTGAGGTCTCGCGCTACAATGGCATGTAACAGGTTTATTTTTTCCGATTTTTGAACTTAATCACGGAGCCCCATTCACTACAAATACATTACAAATTGTTACAAGAGTCCAAAGGGACAGTGGTAAGAAGGTCAATTCCAAACAGGCTTAAACTGGTATAACATCGCAAGGACAGTGTCATCAATAAGAAATCTAGTGAAGCTTGTTAAATTAAGCAAAATACAAAGTAGCAGCTCTGTAAGTTAAGGTGACCGAACCAGGCAAGATTACAACTATTTATGGCTTGCTCTTTGCAAAATGTGCCTTCCTACAAAGGCTACCATGAGGTTAATAAGATATTGATCATCTTACAGCCTTGCAGCAAGAAACTGTACAACAAAGAGAAGAGAGAAATGAAAAATAGTATACAGTCTAAATGGCGCCTAAATAAACAGAGTATGCATGCAAAGTAAATCTATAATTAATGCTTGTCTCAAATAATTACATCGGTAAGGTTTTTATTTCTTAAAGGAGAACTTTACCCTGAAGTCTCATGAAATGTTTTCATCATATTACTACATTACAGTCACTCTTAGTTCTTCCTACTATATTTTAATTTCTTATATCTCAAAATGGCTGTTAGGCTTCACGTTGCCATGATTTTGCTTTCATATCATCTTCTTCCACAGTGCAGTTTGTGTGACCTTTGATGGCACATCCTAGACATAATGCTTTTCAAATTTTCCCTTACAACTAACCAGTTTTTTAGTTTTAGCACTCAAATCTGTTTCTTTGAGCTTAGCACTTGTTCAGAACTCATTGCAAGCAATAAATAAGCTGCAAATTACTCGGGTTCCGGATACTGGCTAAGGCTCTTGCCACCCCTATAGTGCCTTTTTTAGGCAAGGTTCAAATGACTAATTCACCACCGTGGCAGGTACAAGCAAGCAAAATCTGAGGGTAATGCTACTCAATGCTAGAAGTCTAAACCTCAAAATGCACTCACTCAAGGCACTCCTTAAAATGGAGAACACTGACATCTGTGCAGTGACAGAGACCTGGTTCAAGGCTCCAGACAGCACCTCTGCATTACCAGGCTATAATTCATACCACACCTTTCGGCCACCTAACCTGGACCGAAACACTAAAGACGGAGGCGTGTCCACATTCATTAAGGATATCCACACCTCCAGGCTAGTTGCTCAGCATAATGCATTCGAGACTATCCAAATGCAACTAACTCTGGGCAAGACCACAATCCAAATTGTGGCTTGCTACAGATCCCCCACCATGCCCCAGGATTCCCACTTCTCATTTCTTGATACACTGGAAAATATTAGGGTACAACCCAACACCCTAATAATGGGCGATTTCAACTACCCCACCACTAACTGGTAAAACTGCTCTTGTACCAACTCTTTTGCTCAATGTTTTCTGGAATTCATAAATTCCAATGCCTTGGATCAACTTATCCACACCCCCACCTGAGGCAGCAATATCCTAGACCTGGTCATTACCAACATGGGCAACCAGTGTTCGACACTAGAGGTCAATTTCTCATTGGTCAGATCCGACCACAAGCTAATCACCCTAGGCATCCACATCCTGCCCCCCCCCACATTAGGGAAACCACCGTAAAATATTTCTCCAAAGCCAACTTCACACTTCTTAAGACAGAAGTGGCAAACTTCACGACACCCATGCAGATGGACAATAGAGGTACGACTGTTGAATCCTACACAAATGCACTTTATAAGCACTTACACGAGTGCATGGATCGTGCTATCCTTAACAGAACCAAGATGCTATCCTCCAAAAAATGGAAGCCAATCTGGTGGTCCCCTGCCATAAACAAACTCTACAACAGAAGAAAGAAACTGTTGTAAAAAAGAGTAAAATCCTATGACTGGAGGAATTCGCTGGTCAGCCTCAGCAAGAAGCTGAGATCCCTCATAAAATTCTCCAAAGCTAGTTACGAAAACAAAATTGTCACTGATTCTAAAGACAACCACAAAGCATTCTATAGCTATGTCAAGAATCTCAATGGCAACACTCAGATCTGCACTGAGTTACAGCACAATGGCACTAAATATACAGAACTGATATTGCCAACATCCTGGCAGATAGGTTCAGTGCTAACTTTACCCCCCTCTCACCCCCTAAAGGGCCCATCTCTACACCGGAAGAATGTAATGTTCCTGTAATCATGGCTGCACAGGTAAAAAAAACACACTCTCCAAAGCCAAGAACACAGCATCCATGGGACCTAACAACATCCCAGGCTGCGTTCTACACAAACTACAGAACAAACTGGCACCTCACCTAAGTACCATGTTCAATCATAGCCTCACCTCAGGCTTTGTGCCCACTAAATGGCGCACAGCAACGGTTATCCCACTCCACAAAGGGGGAGCCACCACAGACCCCGGGAACTACCGCCCCATTAGCCTGACGAGCCTGGTCTGCAAGGCCATGAAATGTATCATCATGGAACTTATAAACAAAGACATTGGTAATCTCCAAACTCTGGACCCCACCCAGTTCGAGTTTGTAAAAGGCAGATCATGTCTCCTAAACCTGACAGACTTCTTTGAAGCAGTCACCAAAGCCATAGACAAGGGTAAGGTGGTTCACTCTAGATCTCGCCAAGGCTTCTGACGCCATTCCCCACTCTGGAATTATAGATAAACTCACTAAACTAGGTATAAATTCCTATGTCAGAAGACGGGTTGTCAACTGGCTCACTGACGGAGTCTGCTACTTTCACAGTGTGGTTTCTAAGTCTGACTTCAGCCCAGTGACAAGTGATGTACCACAGGGTTCAGTCCTGGGTCCTCTCCTGTTTGGTATCTACTTCTCTGAAGTACAGGCTAACACAGAAGGTCTTTGGCTAATGAAGTTCGCAGATGACTGCAAACTAGAAGCCATAATCGAAACTCCTAAAGAAAGGGCCTCACTGAGACAGATGCCTGGTGTCAAAGCCATGGCCTTAAGCTCAATGCCAAAAAGTGCATTGTCACCCCCTTTATTAAAAACTCTGTACCCATGAACTACCACATACGCAGTAGTCCACTTAACACCAAAAGTATGATAAGAGACCTTGGGACACAGGTGGACAGTAGTCTCTCCTTTGATAATCACATCACCACAGTAGTCAGAAAATCCTTCTACGTGGCACACTTCATCACAAAAGGTTTCTCATCCAGGAAAAAAGAGGTCATTGTTCCCTTCTACACATCACTCAGACCCATTATAGAGTACAACGCCCTTTTTAGTATGTACCTCACAAGACATCTACAACAACTGGAAAGGCCACAGAAGTACCTCACAAAGAGGATTACCAGCCTCAAACAGATGCCCTACGCAGACATCTCAAAAAACTCAAGCTTTACTCCATTGCATATTGCCTACTCAGGGGCAGTCTCTGCCTAACATACAAAGCTATGTCAAATTCAGAGCTGTTGGGCATGCTCCACTTAAAGAAATCCCAATCCCTCCGAGCTACACGCTCTATGCCCTAAACCTTGTCACCACAATAAACAGAACATGCTGGAGAGATAAATTCCTGTCCCAGAGACTTCCCATACTCTGGAACAAACTACCTATCGATATCAAACAAAGATCCTCATTAGCACTCTTCAAAATAGGAAATTCACCCCGGGGATCACTTCTGTGGCTCTGCTTGGCAGGGGCACAGGAAAATAATTTTCGTGGGTGGCAAAAGCTAGGGTACTTTTTGGCTAGACTTATATTGGCCTAAGGGCCAATAGCCTAGTGCCTACCTATGAACCTATAATAATGTAGTTTTTTTATTCATTTAGACACACTGGTAGTGCTGTGAGTTTGTTGCTTCTCAGACAGCCCCTGGAGACCATCTATGATTTTCTATTTTCTTAATAACTATGATCTGTGCTAAATGGTGGCTGCTTCAAAGCTTTTTATGGTACATTTAAAGCCTCTTCAAAGCATATTAGCTAAACAGCAAGGTTTAAGTAGTGACGTTTGTACTTCTTAAACTGTCAGACCTTGCCAGTGCCATTTCTAAGGTGTCAAACTTGTCAATTTAATGTAGCAGCTCTGCTTATTTATTTGCAGTTGACAACTGCCACTTCAAAGACATGGGCTTGCAGTACCACAGATTCTCATTGGGTTATCCTGAATTACGCATACAAAGCTATAATTAAATGCCCAAAATGAGAGTACCTGTCAGTTATTTACAGAGTGCTGCTGTATAACGAACCCGTCCATGTAATTCACATAAAGATTTACCTAAAAGCTAGCCTTCTGAAAATGTTATTTATGTTTTGACACCTAGAGTGTACAGCTGGATTGTGGCTTGTTTTCAATAGAAACCTGGGAAGAAAAGTTCCATATTATACAAGTACACGTTAGAACAGCTCACACCAACATTTTGTAAACCATGAATATAAATGATATGCAGCATGAGAACATTCATATTTTTTTGCAATTCTTTGCCCTACCTGCCTGGCAGCCATCAGATCATGTCTCAGATAATCACCTCATTTGTTCCCATCACCAGGTGAGAGGCAACCAGGAAGAGTCATCATCCAGACAGCCATCATTGGTGGTTTTTGTGTTTTTCACATTTTTCCCCAAACCTTTCCCTGCACGTACTTGACAAGGAGCCATGGAGGGGCAAGAAATGGGCTGTATACAAAGGGTGTCTTCTCACTTCTGCAAGGAAGGATTCCTTCAAGTACTGCTGTCCCTCCCCTTGTAGCAAGAGCAATGGTCTTCCTGGTCTCCATCAGGGATAATGTACCATCTTGTGTGCCGCCAAGTACATGCAAACTCGATGCTCCCCAGGACAGGCGAGCATACTCCTCCAGTACACAGGCTGCTAACTGAACAGCAGTTGCTTTGGTCACCATAATAACTACATCCCTGTGCACCAGACATAAGAACATTCATACTTGCAGTGTGCAGTTCATGATAAAAATAATTGCACCCTGCATGCCAGTGTATGTTTGCAAACATTTACAAGAGCAACAGTCATGGGAAGTTAAAATTAATCATTTAGATCATCAAAATTCACTCTCAAAAAGAAGTTATAGCTGCCCAGTAAAACTATAAGGGAAAAATGATGATCTATAACAGGAAGTCAATGAACTTCTACAATAAAACACAAAGAGAAAGGTTAATGCATACTTAATTTTATTTATTTATTTTTTTGTTTTTGTTTCTTGTCTGATCCCTGCATCTTACAACATAAAATTTTACAGTACAGGCAGTGTGATGCTATGCAGATCAATATTTGTAAAGCATCTCAGTGATGTTAAGAAACAGATAGTACAGTTGTGTGCCTACCATAAATGTAGATGTTCGAGTGTATTCACTGTTGCAGTCATTACTCTTGGGCTATCCTGCTGGCAGGCTACCCGCAGTCGGCCTAAATTCCAAAGTCCTGGTTTGGCGTCGGTTGCTGTCGCCTCTTCCCGGACGTCAGTGGGCCAGGGGTATAAAAGATGCAGCCAATGCCATTTTCCTCAGTTTTTCTTGCCCCAGATGTCAGGTGCCCCCAAAAGGGTAGGCTAAATATAATTTGCCAATAAACATACATGCAGTAAAGAAACGTTTCCTTCATCTACAAGCAAATACACCACATAGGTTGTATAGAATAGAGAAGTACAGATAAATCCCAGCAAAAGAAAGGGGGACAGTGGGAGGGTACTATGTTCATTGTGTTTCACTGTTGCAGTCATTACTCTTGGGTTGAATCCCAAAGCTGAGGATGGGTGGCTGGGCTAAATAAGATTAGAAGAGGCTATGAGGCCCTGCAGAACTGCAGTGGCAAAGCCTGCTCTGGATTTAGAGTAAAGAGGTAAGTGGTAGCGCTTTGTAAAAGTGAGCACTGAACTCCAAGTTGCAGCCTCTAAGATGTGTTTGGTTGGTACTCCTCTGAGGAAGGCTGCTGAAGTGGCTGCGGATCTGGTAGAATGAGGCCTAATGTCCTTAGGCACTGATTTGCCATGCTGAGAATAGCAGAAACAGATGCAATGGCCTATCCATTTAGAAATAATCTGTTTTGAGATAGCCTTTCCTTGTGATCCTGAAGCATATGACACTAAAAGTTGCTCAGTCTTCCTGAAGGCTTTAGTTCTGTCCAAGTAGAAGCGTAGCTGTCTGTGTATGTCCAAAGAATGCAGAATTTTCTCACCCTTGTTCTGTGGGTTTGGATAAAAAGGTAGGCAAGTGGATGGTTTGGATGAGGCCCACACTTGACACCACCTTAGGCATAAATGCTGGGTTTGTCCTCAGGGAAACCCTGTCTGGATGAAAAATGATAAAAGGTTCCAAAGCCATGAGTGCTTGTAACTCTGAGACTCGTCTTGCAGAGGTTATTGCTAGGAGCAGAGCTGTTTTCCAGGATAAGAATTTTATATCCGCTGTTGAGGCTGGCTCAAAAGGAGGCAGTGTGAGTTTTTCCAAGACATAATTGAGGTCTCATGCGGGAATTGGTGCTCTCCTTGGAGGCCAAAAGATGGGTGGTTCCATATTGTAAGGGGCTGAAATGGCAGAGGCATGAATCTTAATTGATGAGAAAGAAAGGCCTTTGTCCAGCATCTCATTTAGATATTGTAAAATCTGAGGGATATTTGGTACATACGTGTCAATGCCTTGTTCCGGGTTCCAAGCACAGGATCTCTTCCATTTTTCTGCATAAGATTTTCTGGTACTGGGCCTCCTGGCCTCCCAAGATAACATCCATAACAGCTTTAGAAAGAGGATTGTTCTGAATGGCTACATTATCTGTCATGCTGCCAGATTTAAGGTCCTGTGTTGGCTGTGCAGGATCTGATTGTTTTGTTGGGTCAGCAAGAGAGAAGTTTGAGGCAATATCCATGATGGACCTTGAGACAAGCTCTTTAGGATTGGGTACCAATGCTGGCGTGGCCCGTCTGGTGCAATCTGTATCATTTTTGGCTTCTCTTGTCTGACCTTTAGGAGTACCCTGGGAAGGAGAGGCAGTGGAGGAAAGGCATATACTGTTTGATTTTTCCAGCTGAAGGATAGGGCGTCCACTCTCCATGCTTGCTTGTGATAAATCCTTGTGCAAAATCTCTGTAATTGGTAGTTGTGAGGGGAGGCAAATAGATCTATGTCTGGGCGTCCCCATTTCCTTGTTATCATGCTGAAGACTTGTGGATCCAGTTTCCACTCGTGGGGATCCATGAGGTTTCTGCTTAGTTAGTCTGCCAGAATATTTGTTTTTCCTGGCAGGAATTGTGCTTGTAGGTGAACTTGATAAGTCAATGCTGTGTCCCATAAGGTCACTGCTTGTCTGCAGAGGGGGTAGGAATGTGTACCTCCCTGCTTGTTTATGTACCACATGACTGTAGTATTGCCTGTCTTTATCAGAAGCTGTCCTGGATGAAGTAGATCCTTGAAAGCTGTCAGGGCATTCTGAACAGCTAGCATCTCTTTTTGATTGATGTGAAGATGCATCTGGCTTGCAGGCCATGTGCCCTGAATACATTTTCCTGCCATATGGGCCCCCCCCCCCCAGGCATAATCTGATGCATCCGTTGTCAGTGTCTGTCTGGCTGTGGGTAAAGTGAATGGCAGACCCTTGTTGTGGTGACAGGCCTCTGCCCACCATCGAAACTCCTGTTGCAGGCAGGGAATGAGGGTAATTATTGTCTCCAGGCTGTGGCAATGCTGAGTCCAAACACTTTTTAGATACCATTGTAGTTTCCTCATATGCAGTCTGGCATATGGAATTAGTAGAATGCAGGATGCCATGAATCCCAAGGCCTGCAGGATTTTCCTTGCAGATAAGTGGGTCTTTGTTGCCAATTTTTTGAAGTAAGAAGTCAGTTGCTTTTGTTTGTCTGGCGTGAGATTAGCCATCTGGGCAGTTGTATTCAAGCTTGCACCCAGGAATATTATCTCTTGAGAGGGTACTAGTTTTGATTTATTTTCGTTTACTGTGTACCCTAGGCAAATTAGCAATATTTTTACAAATGCCAGATGCTTTAGAAGAATGTCTTTGTTCTCTGCTTGAATTCTTCTTTGTCTGCAAAATGCAATTTCTGGTGCCAGGCATTTTGTGAAGACCCTGGGCACAGTAGATAAGCCAAAGGGCAGTGCAAAGAATTGGTAATGCATTGAGCCAGCTATGAATCTGAGGTATCTTCTGCAAGATTGTCTGATTGGGACATGCAGGTATGCCTCTTTTAGGTCCAAAGTTACGAGCCAAGCTTTCTTGCCCAGCATGGGCAGTAGCTGCTGTAGAGTCAACATCTTGAATTTTGGAACCTCCAGAAACATGTTTAGAAAAGACAGGTCCAGTATTGGTCTCCAGGTTTTGTCCTTTCTGGGTAGTAAGAAAAGTCTGGAGTAAAATCCTTGCCCCTGCTCTTGTTGTGGTACTTGTTGAATGGCCCTCATGTCCATGAGGGCTGAAATTTGCTTTTGTGCCTCTGTCCATTGATTGTGTGGCAGGTCTGGCATACCTTTTGCCCTTGGTAGGGTGTGAAAATGGAACCTGTAGCCTTGGGACACTATGTTCAAGACCCATTTGTCTTGGGTAACCTTTTGCCAATTTGATGAAAAAAGTGCTAGTTTTCCCCGTAAGGGGGTTGCCAAAAGGAAAGTGCTTGGATCTGGCAGAGGAAAGTCATTGGGACTGTTTCCTGCAAGGTTGTGATTTGTCTTCTCCACTTTTGGAGGTAGGAGCACCCCATTGTTTAGGCCTGTATGAGCCTTGGGGCTGACATCTGCCTCTGGGACATCTGTATCTGCCTCTTTGTGGTTTGTCTGACACTGGAAAGGACCAATTTTTAGAAGGTTAGTTCCTGTTAAACCTGGGTAGCTGTACCTGTAAGAAATCCTTAACTGTCTGCATGGATTTTGCTTTATCCTCCATTTTCTTCAACACCTCTTCTGCTTTAGCACCAAACAAAGTATTGTGATGTAATGAGGCATCTAATAATTTTGATTTAACATGATCAGGCAGATTTTGTTCCTTTAACCAAGCATGCCTTCTAATAACAGAACCTGTAACAGCGGCCCTGGAAGAGGCCTCCAGTGAATCATAACCACATTGCAAAGTATGCTTTCCCACCTGTTCAGCTGCATGCAATAAATCCTGCAATTCCTTGTTCTCTGAACATTCAGTATTTGTCAACATTTTCTGTTTAAGCAGTGACATTAAGTACTGCTGATATTTAAGCATATGAAATTGACAATTTAAAGCCCTTACAGCCAAGGTAGCAGAAGTGTAAACTTTCTTCCCCCATCTATCCAGTGTCCTAGAGTCCCTATGAGAGGGGACAGGGTTTTTTGCAGTGGAAGCTTTGACCCCTTTGGGACCCTGAGATATAGTTTTTGGGTCAGCAGTGGGGTTCTTATATAGAAATTTATGAGAATCCGGGACCCTGTAGTATCTATCTGGCTTAGCAGGTGCAGGGGGTAGAGTCAAGTGACAGGCCGGACTCTGAAAATACATCATCTACAATGTCTAGAACAGGTGGAATAGCAAGGGGTCTGTGCTGAGGAAGTAACAGAAAGTCTCTGAGCCTTTTCTTAGATACAGAGTAATCTTGGCTCTCCCAGTGGAAATGCTCCCTCATGGTATGCAGGGATTCCCCAAAAGAATAATCCTCAGGAGGTGAGGCTGAAGGAATGGATTCTTCAGCATTAGAGTCCTCATAGGGAGGCATAGAATAATCCTGTTCAGAAGAGGAATCAGAGGAAATAGAAACCTGATCAGAAGAATCACATTCTGTCTCTTGCCTAGGCCTCTTATCAGGAGGGGGATGGGAACCCCTGATCAAAGTAATTAGGTCTTCGGACATTTTAAGCATCTGTTTTTTAGGCATGGAAGTCTGAGTAGGAGAATGCTGTATTTGTATCTTTGTCTTTAGAGCTGCTTTAGTCTTTGTCTTTGAAGCTGAAGATGGTTTAACATATAACTGTGTAGGTCTGAAGACACCCTCAGAAGCCGATGCCTGCTCAGCGTCTCCGGACCCATCTGAGGGAATGATTTCAGAGTGTCCAACACCTTGAGTATCCAGAGGCCCAGTCGGCTCCACGTGGGAGTCAGAAGCGGCCTGTGGCTCTGAGGTAGCGGGTGCCAGGGGCTGCGAAAGTGCCTCACTGAGAACCGGCGACTGGCCTAAGGAAGGCCTCATCATCAGTTTTGGACCTCGGATGCCTATCCTTTTCCTTGTCCTTGCGTTTTTTGTAAACTTCGGTCATCGGCTGTTCCGATGGCATTATATAATTAAACATTCGACCAAAGTAATGAAATGCAAAATCGAACCGATGCTTAATAGTGTGTTGGTTAAATCTAGCACAAAACCGACAGCTAGCAACATTGTGATCAGGGCCTAGGCAAGGAATACAGTAAGAGTGAAAATCCTTATGAAGTATTTGCTTCCCACAAGAAATACAATTGTTAACTTTTTCTGACATCGGTCTGGAGCAAGAAAAAAGTTTCCCCAATGGGGTACTTAGCTTTAATGAAGACTTCGGTTCTGAAATTCGTATTTGAAAATCTCAGGAGTCGGCCGACCAGCACTTGCGAACTGCTTTTGCTTCGGGCATCGCGCGGCAAGAAAGACCGAGGAAAATGGCGTCGGCTGCATCTTTTATACCCCTGGCGCACTGACGTCAGGGAAAAGGTGACAGCAACCGACGCCGGACCAGGACTTTGGAATTCAGGCCGATTGCGGGTAGTCTGCCAGCAGGATAACCCAAGAGTAATGACTGCAACAGTGAAACACGATGAACATCTGTTTCTATCACTGAAAAAT
>NC_056748.1:827946080-827961080 GCF_019279795.1 Protopterus annectens | reverse complement strand
CACAAAACCGTTTCCATTTTGCGGAGTAAGCTTTTCTAGTTGACGGCCTTCTAGCCTCCAAAATGACATCCTGCACCTCCTTGGAGAGTAGGGTCTGTTGTGATGCTAAGGAATCTTCCATGCGGCTAGATTGAGTGTTTTAGCTGGCTGTGAAGAGTTTTGAAGCTGTGCTGAGTCAGGAGAAGAGGCATTAGAGGCAGGGTCCATGGTGGGGAATGTGTCAGGCTCCTCAGGAGTGGGTACCAGTGTTGTCTTGGCCAGTCTGGAGCAATGAGAATCATCTTTGGTCTGTCTGCTCTGGTTTTCAATAGAACTTTGGGCAGCAGAGGAAGAGGTGGGAAGGCATAAACTGTCATTGATGTCCAACTGAAAGAGAGAGCGTCCACTCTCCAGGCCTTTGGATGGAAAATCCTTGAGCAGAATTGTGTCAATTGGTGATTTTTGTGGGAGGCAAAGAGATCTATGTCTGGCCTTCCCCATGCTTGGATTATTTCTGTAAAAAATTTGGATGCAACTTCCATTCGTGTGGGTCTGTCATATTTCTGCTTAGGTTGTCTGCCAGCGTGTTTTCCTTGCCTGGCAAGTACTGTGCTTGTAGTTCGATTTGTAAGTCCATGGCCATGTTCCAAAGGGACATGGCCAGTCTATAGGGGTATGAATGTGTTCCTCCCTGTTTGTTTATGTACCACATAACTGTGGTGTTGTCCGTTCTTATCAATAGTTGACCTGGTTGCAGAAGGTCTTTGAAAGCTATAATAGCATTTATTACTGCTAGCATTTCCTTTTGATTGATGTGAAGGTGCTTTTCTTTTTGGGACCATTTGCCCTGAATGCACCGATCTGCCATGTCGCCCCAGGCGTAGTCCGAGGCGTCTGCTGTGATGACTTGATTTGTTTGAGGCTTGCTGGATGGAAGACCTGTGTTTGTTTGGCATGCTTGAGCCCACCACAGAAATTCCTTTTGTAGACATGGAATAAGTGGTATTATTGTTTCCAAACTGTGGCTGTGTTGAGACCATAGGTTTTTCAGGTACCATTGAAGTTTTCTCATATGCAGCTTTGCACATGGGATTAGTAAGATGCAAGATGCCATGAATCCCAGAGCCTGCAGGATTTTCCTTGCAGTCAGCCTGGTACAATTTGCTAGTGTTCTGAAGTATTGAGTTAGTTGCCCCTGCTTCTCTGGCATGAGGTAGGCCATCTGGGTGTTTGTGTCCAAGTTGGCACCCAGGAAAATTATCTTTCGAGAGGGTATTAGTCTTGATTTCTTTTTTTGACTGTGTATCCCAGAGAGTTCAACAACATTATTACATAAGCCAGATGTTTCAGAAGAATGTGCTTGCTGTCCGCTTGGATCAGGCAGTCGTCCAAATAGGGGTATATTTGTATCCCTTGAAGTCTACAGTAGGCAATTACTGATGCCAGGCATTTCGTGAATACTCTGGACGCAGTAGATAAGCCAAAGGGCAATGCAGAGAATTGATAATGGGTTGAACCTGCAAGAAATCTGAGGTATCTTCTGCAATTTTGTCTGATTGGGACATGCAGGTATGCCTCCTTGAGGTCCAATGTTACCAGCCAAGACTCCTTGCCCAGCATGGGAAGAAGCTGCTGTAGAGTGAGCATCTTGAATTTTGGTATAAGTAGAAATGTGTTTAGGATAGATAGGTCCAGAATAGGTCTCCAATCTTTTCCCTTCCTTGGTACCAGGAATAGTCTGGAATAAAAACCTTGACCTTGTTAGATGCGTAGGTACCTCTTGAATAGCTTTCATGTCTATAAGATCTGTAATTTGCCTTTGTGCCTCTGCCCTTTGATTGTGTGGCAGGTTTGGCATGCCTCTCATTTTTGGAAGGGTGTGAAAATGGAATCTGTAGCCTCTGTTTATAATGTCCAGGATCCATTTGTCTTTTGTGACAATATGCCAATTTTTTGAAAATAATGCCAGTTTTCCTCCTAAGGGTGCTGCCATTTGAGTCTTGCTTGACATGCAAAGGGGAAAGTCATTGGGCTTGCTTTCTGAATGATTGCGAGTTATTCTCACCACCTCTTTGTGTAGGAGCTTGCCATTGTCTGCCTCTAAACGATCCTTGGGATTGTCCTCTGCCCCTCGGGTGCCTGTATCTACCTCTTTGGGGTCTGTCCGTGGCTGGAAAGGACCAATTGTTGGAAGGCCAATTTCTACTGAAACGTGGGGGTTGTACCTGTAGAAAATCTTTCACAGTTTGCATTGATTTAGCCTTTTCCTCCATTTTCCTTAATACCTCCTCAGCATTAGCACCAAATAATACATCCTTTTGTAGAGGGGCATCTAGTAATTTAGCTTTGACATGGTCAGGCAAGGCTTGTTCCTTGAGCCAGGCATGTCTACGTATGACTGATCCTGTAACAGCAGCTCTACATGAGGCCTCTAGAGCATCAAAACCACATTGTAAGGTATCCTAACCCACTTGTTCTGCACTATGCATCAAATCCTGCAACTCCTTCAAGTCTGGTTGTTCAGGTTGTGACATTTTACTTTTCAATTGTGATAACAAAAACTGTTGGTATTTTAGCATATGGAACTGACAGTTTAAGGCCCTCATGGTTAAGGTAGCCGAGGTATATACCTTTTTTCCCCTCCTTTCTAAGGATCTGGAATCTCTCTCGGAAGGTAATGGATTTTTAGCAGTGGAGGCCTTAATTCCCTTGGGGCCCTGACAGATGGTTTCTGGGTCAGCAGCATGGATTTTGTATAGAAATTGGTGTGAGTCAGGAACCCTGTAGTACCTGTCAGGCTTGACTGGGGCTGGAGGCAGAGAATCCGGGTTAAGGCAGGCCTCCGAGTAAACATCATCTAGGATGTCCAAGACAGGAGGTATAGCCAGAGGCCTGTGCTGAGGTAGCAAGAGAAATTCCTTAAGCCTTTTCTTGGAATCTGAATAATCTTGGCCTTCCCAGTGGAAGTGTTCCCTTAAGGTATGCAAAGTTTCCCCAAATGAATAATCCTCTGGGGGGGATACAGAAGGAATGGACTCCTCTGCATCAGAGTCTTCAAAAGGGGAGTAAGAATGTTCCTGATCATCAGAGTGCTCTGAAATAATGGAGCCCTGATCAGAGGAGGGGGATTCTTCCTCCACTCTGGGCCTTTTGCCCGGTGGGGGTTGAGAACCTCTGATAAGAGTAATTAAATCCTCAGCCATTTTAAGCATCGTTTTTTTAGACATGGGGCCTGGAGATGGGCCCTGTGTAGCTTGTCTCTTAGAATGCATGGCTGCTTTAGACTTAGTGAAAGCCTTAATGGAAAAAGAAGAGGAAGGTCTGAATACACCTTGAGTGGAGGTAGACCTGTCCACATTTTGAGGTTCAATGCCAGGAGTGGCTTCGGTATCTGTAGTTGGGGTGTGGGCCGAGGAGCCTGCGACCTCGGGCACAGGACACCGCCAATGAAGTGTTGTTGGTAGTCAGGGGCTGCGTAGGTGCCTCACTGAGAACCGGACCACGTGTAGTCGGCTTTGGCGTGGTGTCGGTAGAGGCCGCGGACCTCATGTGTCGGTCCTTATCTTTGCGTTTTTTAGACAAAACTGGAGTCGGAGTATCCGATGACATAATATAGTTAAATGTTTTTCCAAAATAATGCTGGGCGAACTCCGCCCGACGCTTAATGGTGCGTTTGTTGAAAGTAGCACAAAAGCAACAGACCGAGACGTTGTGGTCTGGGCCTAAACAAGGTATACAGAGGGAATGGAAATCCTTATGCGGTATTTGCTTCCCACATGAAATACAATTATTAACTTTGTCTGACATCGGTCTGAGGCAAGAAAAGTTTCCCCAACGGGGTACTCAGCTTTCAAGAAGACTTCGGTTTCCAAATTTTTGTAATTTCAGGAGCTGGCCGACTGGCACTTGCGAACTGCTTCTGCTTCGGGCACCGCGCGGCAAGAAAGACTGAAGAAAATGGCATCGGCTGGTTCCTTTATACCCCTGTCGCACTGACGTCAGGGAAGAAGCGACAACAACCAACGCCGGACCTAGACTTTGGAATTCGGCCGACCGAGGACCCGCCTGACGGCAGGAGAACCCATCTGTTATGACTGCAGCTGTATGCACGATGAACATCTCCCTGCTACCTCTTATTCGTTCCACAGACAACTACTCTACCTTTAAGACCTTGCTTCTTTCCCATCTCAAAACCCTCTGGGAATGTTCCTGCTCTCATCCCACATGACTCACCTCTTTTTCCCCATTTCTCACACTCCTTTACTTCTCTCTCCTCTTCATATACTGAGCTTCTCTGACTACTACCATCTTCATTTTTCTCATTTACTCCTACTCTTGCTCTACTTTTTTTTCATATTATCCCACCCTTCTTACATCCAACAATTAACACCTCTTATCCCCCATCCTACTTTAACTCTGCTAAGATTTCATTTAAAACTGTAATGCCAACCCTGTGTTATTTCACATTCTAACAAATTTAACAGGAATATGCACCAATGGATGTTTCTTATTTTAATTGACCTAAGTGTGTGTGTGTGTGTGTGTGTGTGTGTGTGTGTGTGTGTGTGTGTGTGTGTGTGTGTGTGTGTGTGTGTGTGTGTGTGTGTGTGTGTGTGTGTGTGTGTGTGTGTGTGTGTGTGTGTGTGTGTGTGTGTGTGTGTGTGTGTGTGTGTGTGTGTGTGTGTGTGCGTGTGTGTGTAATGTTACCTTTTGCTTTTTTGACTGTATTTTTACTGCAATCATGGATTTTTTGTCATGTTGTGTAATACCATCGTTCTTCAATAGTATTACATAAATGTAAATGCACTTTCTTCATATTATATTGTTCATGGAGCTTTTCTCCCCGGGACTCCATTGAAAACAAGTTCTTCTTGGCCCAATGGACTATCCCGGTAAACAAACTGTAAAATAAATAAAATAAAATATATAAATATGGAAAATATTCATGCAGGTATTTAAACTCAGACTCAAAACAAATCTATTGATACAATGGTGGATTGGAAATGGATCGGATCATAGTTAGAAGAATCAAGTGTAAATGGTTTATAGCAATTTTTATCATGCTATCAAGGGCAAGTGCGGTTTTGGAAATATAAATATGCAGAGCTTATTACTAAAGTTAAACACCTTATCTGTGCAACTAGCATACAGACAACTAGAGTTAGAGAAAGTGATAAAAGGAAAACCTTTGGTTCTACTGAAATTTGGTACTTCAGACTGTTCTGTAGGGTCCTAGGTATAACGCTGCAAAAAGCTTATTGCATCATGGCATAGATGTGCACAACAGATTGAGATGTTCCCTGCAACATATTTCATTAAAGTCACCTTGGAATGGCCACAGTTCAGAATAAGAAACATTTATTAAACATGGCATCAACAAAATATGTTTCATTTTCATCAGTAGTCACTATACTGATATTTTGCCGATTTAATATAATTAAATATTTGGGGTTCCAAATTATCTGGAATATTAGTTGCTCTCAAGCCGAATACTCATTTGCATACTGGAATGTTCGAGTGCAAGCAGACTTAAATACACAGCTCCAATCTCTAAATGTACCTTCTTTGATTATGTGTGACTTGGAGACAGTATACATTGATCAGGGGTGTGGAAACTGAGCCCCCGCACAGTGGAAAAGAGCTCAGGGAAGCTTGCTTTCTGCAAAAAACACTGTTACTGTGTTGCTCATTTTCTACTTGTACTGAAAGCAGCTGGGTAAGTGGACAACCAGCAACAACTAAGACATCAACAAATGGTAATCAAGCTTATATAGTAGTTTATTTGACTTTCCCTGCATTTTGCCAGCTTCAGCTCTACTAAGGTAATGTAACCCTGACTTGGTGTTTATATTCTACTGCTATATTTACTGTGATGCACATAATCTTGTGTGTCACCTTTACATAAAAAGGACACACATTTCTAACTCTGTGAACCTCTGTGTGCACCCAAACTGAAGTACCATGTCTAAGATTGCCCTGTCAAGACTCAGTTCAAAGACTATACCCGAAGAATGTCACCTGCATAGAAAAAAACTGTGGCTTTACTTTTGCATGTTTACATGTGACAGAAGTCAATGTATTCTAGACAGCATCTAATACGTTATACTCAATTACCAGCACTTCTTACTTTACTGACTTTTAAAGATTACACCCATTACTTCCTTTCCATTTCTGCTTCCCTACAAAGACACCTACATAACCCATCATTTAGTCTAATGAACCAATCAATACCTGCTTCCAAAATGGTTCAGGGCTCCTCCTCTTCTTCAAAATACCCTTCAGTTTCACTGTTACCTTTCTTCTCTTACATAAACAGCAGCTGACTAACTGATGCAGGGGTTTTACTTGTTATTACTTTGCTGGTGACTCAGGTTCAACAGCAGTCTTCAGTGGGCTGCTTGGGGGGGGGGGGTGAGATAATAATGGCTGAATCTCATCCCAGAGGCAGGAAAAGAGTATATGACACTGCAGCAATGCCTCTAGCAATGTCTGTAAAGGACTGCAGCTATCAGACCTGCTCTCGGTGTAAGAGACTTACTTTGATATAATTTGCTTACTTGGGGAGCCACATCCCAAAAGTCTTGCTTTTGGCGTAAGTGACTGAAGACAGAAAAACTGGATTACATATCCCTGGCAAGTTAATAATGTCAGGCAAAAGAGAAGGGGAAAGCAAGAGAAACACATAGGTAGGGATTTGCAGAAGAAACAGAAAAACAGAAAGCGCTCTGGTAAGAAATTATGACATAATAGTACACAGAAAATATACAGGGCAGAAAAACAGTTTATAGGGCTGCCAGCTGAGGAAGAGTAAGAGATGGAAGGTGAAAAGGAAGAACAGAGCAGGACATAAAACTAATGAACTAGATTCAGTATGGAAAAGTGTAAGTATACAGACTTGCAGGATGCCACAGAAGCAAGTAAGAGAAATTTTGGAAAAAAAATCAAGATAGCTGCCTGTTAGCCAGTGGAAAAGATTAAACAAGCAAAAAGTATACAGTGTCTACACGAACAGAAGGATTTATCCAAATCACATATCACAGGCAAAGATTAAGAAGGCACAATGCAAACACTAACACACAGGTCTGCATATCAGACTGGATTTAGAAAACTCTGTCAATAAATGCAGTCAGGCAGGAAAAAAGTTGCTACGGACATATTTACAGTAACAACTATGCAGGTAAAGGACTATACATTTATAAATTTGTATGCCATTACTTCAGCACCACAACAGGCATGGTAATTAACCAAGCATTAAAATCAAAAAGTACATTATCATGATAATTTTATCCTTTTTAACTTTCAATCTATAACTGAATAAAAGAGTTTGGACCATGGTAATATAACTATGAAACAAAAATATTAAGTGCCCTGTGGTTAGCTATTATTTTCAAGTTCCAGAAAAGATTAGCAGGAGTTAAGAAGAAAGTTCTGTCTCTTTAAAAAGTAATCATTTTACTGTATCAGAGTAATCAGAGAAATGCTAATAAATATGTTTACAGCTGAATATGTTGTGCTTACATACATGCTCACACACGTACACCCAGAAACGGCGAGATGCAGTGATAGTGTTGCACTGCTAACCATCATACGTGGACATATAACTGGCCACCATTTACTGCTGATCTTCTGAAAGTTCCTCTAGTCACAACTCTGTTGCATAAGACCTTGGGACTGAAGAAGCCAAATGGTCCCAGTGCGACATAAGGAATAAGTGAAGACATGGGTAGTCAGCACATTTCAGTTAGGGATGCAGACATTTCTAAATTACCATTTGGGAATGCAAGGAATGAAATTAATGTATGCTGCAGCCAAGGGGTTCAAATTTAGAAATGTGACAGCCTTTTGAGCAATGCCACAGTGAGGTCATTACTTTGTGTTGTACAGCCAGACTAAGGTGACTTACTGACCCCGACAGTTTTTTGGACACAAGTCTATTTCTTATAACACTACACAGTGCAATAACATAATTGGCATATGTCATTTTTCTGATCATTTAGTTACCTGATAATAATTATGTCAAGAGAAGTAGAATTGAATTCACTTTTAAACCAGTAAATTAACCATAAAACGATATCATAATACATATAGTGCAAACAAAAATGTTTATAAGCTACATGGAAGAAAAGTGACCTTAAAATATATAATAGCATTCCCATAATATTGCATGCCACAAGCCTCTCCACAGCTTATGACATAGCATGTATTTTGGGGCTTTAAAGGTCCAATGTCATCAGAATCCTATCAGCAAATAAGGTAAGTCATGCAGACAGTTCAAATGGGATGAAAGCTTTGCTTGACATTCCCCTTACAGCAGCCAAACCAACTGGTTAGTAGACAGGGTTGTCCTATCTAGGAACATTAATAAATCATTCCTCACTTTTTCAATTTCAACATAAAAATTACATTTACAAAATGAATTTACATTGTTCTTCAATATCTGATGCAGATTAATATTAGGCTATAGTACCCTATGACTCCATAAATCATTTGTCAACACTAGCTGCCCCTCCCGCCAAAAGAAGCGACTTTCTCTGGTCTTTCTTGTTATCATGTAATATTGTCATCACTCCCACGATTTCCCGTTACTAGCACTTTCTATTTCATTTAGTGGCTCATTCATGAATGCATGCTACTCTATCAGGAAAATGTTTTCAGATTGGTCTTACATGTAGTGGCAATTTCCAGGTACAAATCCCTATGTGAAATGATTTAATAATGCCAGTTTGGCAGTGTAATTCATTCAGCAGTTCTTCCTCTATCTTGTAGTCTTATTATGCTGAAAGAAATAAAATGGAAAATCAATCTTTTAATGTTTTCCTTACTTGCTAACAACAAGAGTTAACCCAGCTTTAAAATGTCCTCCCTAAACTATCTACACAGACTAACACTGAAAATGCACTTCCTAGTCTAAAACACTGATGATGCATTCTCCTGTCTAAAACACTATGTACTCTGTTGTCTAAAACACCGACAATACACTTTCCAATCTAAAAAATGTCTTACACCAAATTTGGCGGCTACTCTGGAAAGAATAATGGAAATGCAATCAAAACCTTAACTATACAACTAGTTCCTTTGGTGTCTGAATGAGCTGGCCAGGGAGGCTGGGAGTGAGTAGCCACTGCCAGGTCACCCGTCCTAGAGGGGCAGGGAAGGGGTCCTGGCTCACCACAGAGGTGACACTAGCAGAAGCACTAGGTGTTTCATCCTCTGCAGTTTCAAGCTGGCAGATCTGGCACAACCATTGGCACATTTGCACTAAGTAGCCAGGGGAAAGTAGCCTACAGGTGCACACTTCCAATCAGTAGATAGCAATTATGACCTTGGAAGAACTGCCAAGAGGGAAGGGGGTGCTTCCCCAGGGACAAAATATGCCGTCCTTCCAGCATCCGCAAATTGGCCTGCTCCCCACCACTCAAGTCTCACTAAAGAATGAAGGGGATACGGCAGTTCCCAGAAAGGAACAAATGGCTATAGGGCTCTCAAATAGCCCAGGAGTAGTTGGATCCTGTTCCGCCACAGCAAATGGGTAAATTGAGTGAAGGCAGAGAAACCACCAGGCAATGTTTGGGGTATTTTTTAATTTTATTTGAATTTATTAATCAAGATAGAGCACTGATCACAAATGATCGATTTCAGTCTCAAGTCAGAGAAGAATAAAGAAGTAGAATCATACAAAAGCAAGTATGAAGGCATTCAAGATATAACAGAAAAACTGTATGAAATATACAAAACAATTATATAGAATTATATGCAAGAGTCTAAACAAGTCAAGATTAGTACAATGGTATCCATGAGCGATTCACATGAGAGCACAGCAATACTTAAGTTTTAGTGTAAAACACACAGGAAATAAAATTAAAGTACAGGGCAGGATTCAGGAAAAACATCCAGTAACTTTGTGCGGTGAATCTCTGAAATGTGTTGCATATCTAAATCATACTTGTAATTTACACCTTTTCTTACCTGAATCAAAACTTGTAGTTTACAAACCGGGTACCAAATGGAACTGCATATTTAATTACCTAGCTAGGAGTGTTGCACTAAGGCTGCAAGGCAATTTAGTACAGCACTTCCTTACTTAGTAGTATGACAGTGTTTAGATCAATATAATTTGTTTAAATTTTACTGCACAAAACAAAACTCAAAGAGAAAACAGAAAACATTATTTTATGTGTAGGGCAAATCCCTCAAATCTGAATGCGCAGGGCCATGCCACCCTCTAACTCCCACCCTCATTTATTATAATCACCTCTGAGGTCACTGAACCTTGGAGAAAGGGAGACTTTTCCCACAGCAGCATCCTCCTTTGCAGACAGTGAAATCTGATCAGCTGTATGAATTCCACGTTTCACACAAAAGTGATTACAGAGCAAAAGTTCTGCTGTGATCTAGTTGCAGGTTGCCCCTAGCAATTTCATGTTGCACTGATGTCCAGCAGGAAGTTCCTTTTATAGTCATGTAAATGCTTTAAATGAAAAGAGAATAATAATAATAATAATAATAAAAGTGGAAGCATACCACTATCTGCTTGGGCACCGAGCAGCTACAATAATATCAAGGTATGTTTTTCTTTTCTTTATTAAAACAAGTTCAATAAATAAGAATAGAAAGTTACAGTAACTTTATTATAGTTCTTTTTTAAATGCAAATCTTTATTAAAATAACTCAGAGAAACAAGATAAACAAGAAAAACAGGATCATACCACAACATGTATTCATATCAATCACAAACCAGCAGACAGACTAGAGCAAAACATGTTAAATATCCAAGTAATTATAGGCCATCAGCAACAATAATGCTAGACGTTATGTTTGCCTTGTGCTTAGCTTGTATTTTGTGCCAATATATTTCTATTCACACAATCAAATCTCTGGGCAAATATATGCTTATAACCACATTCTCTAGACCTCCGGTGATGTACAAAAAGCCTTACAAAACTCATAGGCTTGCAGCAAAACGGGAGGCCACACCATAAACAAGAAGATCTTATCACGGAACCATATTCCGCAACTATATTCAGCCTTAAAGAATGCTTATTAGTCCCCCATCCCTTGCAACCTGTCCAAGTAATGCAACTATTGAATCCATTTATTCAAATATTTTGCCACTGCTGCCTCTGAAAGGCTTTCTTCCTCCTGGCTTGCCTGCTTGTCCTCCAATGACTGTAGCTTTACCATGTGATGGTGCCTCTTCAAACAATCGGTGCCTAGTGACCACTTTTTTCAATATAATTATGCTCAACAGTCTCATTTTATGTCTTTCAAATTACTCTAACCTGGCTGTAACTAAAAGAAATAACCGAAGGGTTATGTTAGGTTCCTTACAAAACAACTCACTTAAAAACTCCAGTAAATCCATCTTGTATTTATCCATTTGAGAGAAAACCTTACATCTGCCCAGTTTCCACCCTCCCCTCTATAAACCTTTAACACAATCCATCTGTATTGGAAAACATATCTGTGCCCATCATGAATGCATAAATAGCAGTAAAAGCAAGTCCATGTTCAGATTCTTAACTGCCTAGATTTGGCTGCATACCTTGGTGTCAAACACACTTGATACCAATAGTCCATCACCTCCAAGACATACTGCTGACTCTGTCACCTTCTCATGGCCTGCACAACTCACTTCGTAAGCACTTCCCAAATTTTGTAACCTCTACAAATTAACTTGGTAGGAGGCTATGACCCTCCTGTAATATTCTTTATCCAGTGCAGTAACCCAGGCCACTCTTTAGGAGCCAACCTTTATCCACTTTAGGGCTCTAATCACAAATGATCATTTTCAGGCCCATGCTAGTTGCAAATACACAGCAGCAATAGCAGAACACAAGGCATTTCTTATCAGGTAAGACAACAGTTAGGTTCTGGATGTGCAGTGATGATTATTTTATTTATTTGTCTATTGATAATTGAGTAGGTCTTTTCAACCAAGACTTGTCCTCTCACTTGTATAGCAGAGGCAATACTCACAGTAGGTTTTCAGAAAATAAACGTAAAGCTTATTATCAATACACATACATATTTACAGGCAAACGATCAAGCTGTGTGTGGCTACAGTATTTTAGGGTTAGCAAGGAGATGGTTTGTTGCAGTTGGCTGATGTGGCCAGGGGTAATGCATATGCACTGGTATTGTCTACCCATGCAGGCCTTGAACTGGGGTCTGAATCTGGTAAAAGAGAATAGTCCTTTCTGGAGGGGGAGAGTACAGTTGTGTACACTTACCATAAATGTAGATGTTCGAGTGTATTCACTGTTGCAGTCATCACATTTGGGTTATCTGTTTGCAGTAGCCCTCAGTCGGCCTGATTAACAAAGTCTTGGGTACGGCGTCGGTTGCTGCCACTTCTTCCATGACGTCAGGGGTATAAAACATGCAGCCAATGCCATTACATCAGTTTGTCTTGCCCCAGATGTCAGGTGCCACCCTAATGGGAAGCAATTAAATCTATAAGTATACAAGGTTATACCTCCAACAAAAAAGCAAATACATCAAAACGCTTTTGAGCATAATAAAGGAGAGTAGAGGTATAGCCAAAAGAAGTAAGGGGGCTGGAGGGAGGGTATCCAGGACTGCAACAGTGAATACACTCCAACATCTACATTTATGGTAAGTGTACACAACTGCACTATTGTTCTTCGTGTTTCACTGTTGCAGTCATCACATTTGGGTAGATTCCCACAGCTAAGTATGGGAGGAGGAATTTAGATAGCATTAGGACCAGCTATAAGGCCCTGCAAGACTGCAGTGGCAAAGCCAGCTCTGGATTTAGAGAAAATTGGCAGATGGCAATGCTTGGTGAAAGTATGTACAGAACTCCAGGTAGCAGCTTCTAGGATGTCCCTGGTAGGGACACCTCTGAGAAAGACTGTAGAGGTAGATGCAGCCCTGGTTGAGTGGGGTCTAATCCCCTGTGGGATAGGTATTCCATGGTGCTTGTAGCAGAAATGAATGCAATGGCCTTTCCATTTGGAAATGGTTTGCTTTGAAAAAGCCTTCCCCTCTGCCCCTGCAGCAAATGCTGCCAGCAGTTGGTCAGATTTCCTTTGAGGTTTAGTCCTGTCCAAGTAGAATCTAAGTTGTCTGTGCACATCTAAGAAGTGCAGTATCCATTCCCCTTTGTTCTGTGGATTAGGAAAGAAGGTTGGCAAATGAAGGGACTGACTGAGAGCCACACTGGATACCACCTTGGGCATGAAGGAGGGATTGGTCCTGAGAGACACCCTGTCCGCATGAAAGATGATGAAAGGCTCCAGTGCCATGAGGGCCTGTAATTCAGATACCCTTCTTGCTGAAGTGATTGCTAAAAGGAAAGCTGTTTTCCAAGAAAGGAATTTTAAGTCTGCAGTAACAGCTGGCTCGAAAGGAGGAAGAGTTTTTCCAATACAAAGTTAAGGTCCCATGCTGGAGTTGGAGCTCTCCTGGGTGGTCGTAAATTTTTGGCCCCTCTGAGGAACTGCTTGAGCAGTGGATGAGAGAAGAGGGGAGGTTCTGTGCTATAATGAGCTAAAATGGCTAGAAGAGAAAGACAGGCCCTTGTGAAGCATCTCAGTTAAGTATTGTAAAATCTGAGGTAAATTGGGCACTGCTGTGCTCATCCCTTGAGACTGGTTCCAGGCACAGAATATTTTCCATTTTTCAGCATAAGATTAGTACTAGGCCTCCTTGCCTCTAAAATGATATCCATCACTGGTTTACTGAGGGATGGTAAAGGAGAGACTAGGTAATTAGCCAGGCTGCTAAGTTCAGTGTTTGACTGCAAGCAGATAACCCAAATGTGATGACTACAACAGTGAAACACGAAGAACACTGATCCTTGACAGAATTTAGAGGCTAGCAGAGAAACATTATGGTTGTCACACAGAAGCAAAGCCCAACAGTTCAGACTGTTTCATTTACTCTAATTGTACTCAAGGACCCTTGCATGTTTCAGGTTGACCTTTATCCAAAAGCTATCCACAAACATTAAAATTCTGTTCCCAAAAAATTCCATAGCAAAAGAACATTACTTTGTTTCCTATCTTTCTTTAAAAGCATCTAAATGAAAAATGTAACTTCCCATATATTTTATTTACCCTCTCTAGATAATATCAGCCCCTGAATTTTATTATTCCAAGAAAAATTAACACCTAACCTTTGAAACACTAATTTCGGGAATCTCTTCAGGCCAATATTTGAGTGGGCCCACTTAACTTTCTCATTCTAGCAAACTAACATGTCTTTCCATTTAGCCTTATAAATCTTACTGATACACAAATCGTGTTTGTGCGCCTTTGAAGTAATTGGTATTATCCAGATTTTCAAGTCCTTCAGCATCCTTTGAGAGGGATAATTTTTTTCAAGCTACACTGGGGTTTTCTATTGCTATAGAAATTCTGATATTCACTGCTTCAGACACACTAAAAAAAAAAAAACAGCATAGCTCTGCGTAAGTCAGGCCAAGATCAGTAAATAGAGTAAATAAAAAGTACATGCATTGACATACAGCTGATTCATGTCATGCATCTCTTCAAAAAAAAAATATCAGTATAATAAAACCCCAAAACATCAAAAAAAGATCTCAGAAGGAAAACAGATACTTTCTTTTGGAATCCTTTAAGGGAACCCCACCACAAATTCAAAGACACTTTGTCTGAATGGTGGACTTATTACAGAAAGGCTAAGTTAAGGTACAGGGTTGGGGTGAGAGGCAGAAACAGGACTAGGGTTAGGATGCATTAGTAAGGATTGGTAGAGAGGCTTCACTTAACCCCAGTCCTACATTATACCTTAGAAACCCCTTTCTGTAACACTACCACTACACTAGACAATGAGACACACAACCAGAATACTACATACACATGCAACACTAAAACTATACCCTTACTTTGTCCTTACTCTAACCTTAACCCACAAACACTTGCACACAGACTCCCATCCCTAATGTCAAAAAGTTTCAGTATTAACACAAACACCCACTTAGAATTACCCAAATCATATAGCATGCTTGCAAATATTTATATGCATTTATTCGAC
>NC_056748.1:827896080-827943580 GCF_019279795.1 Protopterus annectens | reverse complement strand
AGCCTTACTGTTAATAAGCTCTAAAATGTATGATCAAAATACATTTCCCATGTAGCCATTTTCTTGAAGCTTAGCTTTCTTGTTTGGCTTCAAATCTTCTTGAACAGCATAAAAGACCCTGACATTTTCCTTTGTCTTCATGTACTAATCCTTCTCAATAAAAACGTGGACACACACATTCTAAGTATTACACTAGTAATTACACTGCCCACTCTGACAATTGTATCAAGCTATAAAAATGCACTACCACATCTTAGATTTCAGTTTCAGACAGTCTGCAATACATACAATGAAAAATAACCAGAAAATACTACAATACACACAATGAAAAATTACCAGAAAGCACTACAATACACACAATGAAAAATTACCAGAAAGCACTACAATAAACACAATGAAAAATTACCAGAAAGCACTACAATACACACAATGAAAAATTACCAGAAAATACTACAATACACAAAATGAAAAATTACCAGAAAATACTACAATACACAATGAAAACTTACTCAAAAGCACCACAATAAACAGAATGAAAAACTACCAGAAAGCATGACAATGCACACAATGAAAAATAACTGGAAAGCGGGTCTATATTAGAACACCGAACATTAAAAATGTTGAGTTTTCTAATATCGACCCATTTTCAGCGAACGCTGAAAATATCGAAGAAACAGAAAACTTAATTTTTTCCTAGAGAAAGAATTTGGTCGTCCATTTCTGTTATTTCGGTATTTTCAGCGCTGTGGTGGAAAGTTACGGGTCAAGTTCAGGTAAGAGTGCGATTGTGTGGACGTGAGGGTTAGGGCGGGGTAGGTGAGTTAGGGTTAGGGCACGGGTGAGGTGACTGTGCGATAGTGACGGACCTTAGGGTTAGGGTTTGGGTTAAGGAAGTGGATAGTTAGTGGTGTATGTATAGTTTAGTGTAGGGTTAGGTGTAAGACTTTAGGTGTATGTGTGTGGATTGTTGTTTGTTTGATGTGCTTGTGTTGTGAGTATGTGTTTTGGAACAGTGATTTTTTTTTATAGGAAAAATTTGCTGTTCTGTATGTTCGATGTTTTAAATTTTCATTTGATAGGGTTCGATATTAGAACACTCGAAATTTTGAAAGTTCAGTGTTCTAATATAGACCCCTGGAAAGCAATACAACAGCAGCTCAGCTACACAACTGCAACCTGATCACACACTGCATACTATGGCATTGAAATTATTTACCTACATATTGCGCTAGCATAAGTGCAGTCTTAAAAAAATGAAGTATGTATGAGTTAGGTGCTGAACATCCACTAACAGTATTAATTACATAAACATGCAACTGATCCACAACGCACAATTAACCATTCGCCTTATATAACTTTATAAAAGCATCACAAAAAATGTGCAGAGGGATTCAGCATAGATTCTGCAGACTGCAATGTATTCAGTATATCATACTGCTGTGAACGGTTTTTGTTTATATCAGGTGGTCTGACAGGAAGAAAGGGTCTACTTTAGATCGCCAAAAACTTAAAATATCAAGCGCTCACATGAGCGAAAATGCAGATATTCAATATTAATTTTTTTGGATCGCGGTACAGTGGAGATCGGGATATTTGCCCTTGCCTCACTGTAGTGCGATCTCGGAGTTGGAATATATATGCCCCCCACAATAGCAATTTAGAGTACCTGCATATTCGCTCATGTGAGCACTCAAGATTTTAAGTTTTCAGTTATATAATATAGACCCGGAGGAAACACAAAGCTGCATTACAATTCTAAGAAGCAGCATTTGGACCATTCTTAGAGCTGCAGTGTGGGGGTCAGGAGTGTAGAAAAGTACAGTTGTGTGAAATCTTACCATAATGGTAGATGTCCTTCCCTTCACTGCTGCAGTATTCTTAACAGATTGGATTCTCTGCTGTGGAAGCCCGAATGTCTGGCCAATCTACCAAAGACTACTTGTTGCTTTTAAAAGGTACATCGAACGTCACCCAAATGCTCCTTGCATAGGGTAGCACATAAAGGTGATGTTCAGCCCTACCATAATCAGAACTGAGTGTCCCAGCAAGTACACAGTCCAAGAAGCCCAAGAGGTAACCTGTACATCCAGGAAGGCAAAAGACTATGGGGATGGAGGGAGAGAGTGAATACTGCAGCGGTGAAGACAAGGACATCTACCGTTATGGTAAGAATTTATACAACTGTACTATGTCCTTACATTCACTACAGTGTTCTTAACAGAAAGGAGAGTGCCAAAGCTCAACAGGAAACCTGGGAGGGGGAAGGTGCAGAAGAGCCCCCTAAAAAAACATGAAGAGGGATATTAGCAAAACTAGCACTAGCTCTAGAAATACCATCCATATTTTACTGCTTGGTAAAGGTATGCACAGAAGTCAAGGTAGCTGCTTCAAGAATAGAATTAGTATCCAAGCCCTTGCAAAAAGCACCCAAGTAAGCCCCAGCTCAAGTAGAATGATCCTTAACTATAGGAAGGTTCTTGCCATGAAAAGTGTAACAAAAGGAAACAGCCTTAGAAATCCAAGGAGAAATATTTTGCTTGGATACAGCAAGTCCCAAATATGTAGGATGAAAAGAAACAAGTAAATGATCAGATTTTCTAACAGCCTTAGTCTAATCTAAATAAACCCTGAGTTGCCTATGTATGTCCAAAGTATGCAGCACCCTCTCACTGTCAGTTTAGGGACAGGGGAAAAACGTAGGCAGAATACTAGACTGATTCAGTGATAGCTCATTAATCACCTTAAGCATAAAGAAGGGTCAGTGCACAAGGACACCCTGTCCTCACAAAAGACCAGAAAAGGAGGACAGTCCATAAGAGCTTGCAACTCAGACAAGTCTGAGAAATCTGTCAGAAGTAAGAACTAGCAAAAGAACAGTCTTCCAAGAACAATGTAGCAAGGAAACTGAAGTAGCAGGCTTAAAATGAGCCTGAGTCAACTTCTCCAAAACAAAATTAAGATCCCAGGGAGGAGGAACAAGCTTTCTGGGAGATTAATTATTAAGGACACCTTTAAGAAATTGTTTCAAACTAAATCTAGAAGCCATAGGAGGAAAAAAAGGCAAACAAGCAGAGATAACTGATAAATGGGCCTTAAAAGAAGAATAGGCGAAACCAGCATTAAGCAACTCACACAAATAAGAGAAAACCAAAGGAGCATCCACAGTAAGTGGGCCCAGGTTATGAGACAGAGACACCAAACAGAAAACCTTTTCCATTTGGATAAGTAAGATTTCCTAGTAGTATAGTTGTTGACCTCCTACAGGACATGCACGTCCTCAGAAAAAAAAGGTGTCTGTCAGGAATCAAAATCCTATCACCCACAGTGTCAGATGAAGCATGGACAGGTGGGGATGGATGAGAGATTCTTTGTCTTGTATGATAAGAGCCACCCTGTGAGGTACCTTGTGATGACTGCACCTAGCTAGATGCAGAAGTAGAGGCAACCAGTGCTGTCATGGCCAAAAGGGAGTCACCAACAAGATTTTGGGTGCATCCTTTTGAATCTTGAACAGGACTTTCGGAATGAGAGGAAGGGGAGGACATGCATAAAGAAACACCCCCTTCCAAAAAAATGAGAGAGTATCCACCTTCCACACCAAAGGACCTGGAACTCTGGCACAAAACAGAGATAGCTGTCTGTTCAGCGGGAAGGCAAAAAGATCAACTTGATGAGTACCCCAGTGGTGGATCATGTCCAGAAGTATATCCCTGTAAAGCATCCATTTGTGGGACTGAGTTAAGGATCTGCTCAGAGTGTCTGCCAGAATGTTCTGACCAGAAGGAATATACACTTCCTGTAGAGCCACTTGATACTTGACAGCAAAATCCCATCCCAAAAGTGCCAAGCGGCAAAGATAAGATCCCGTTCCTCCTTGTTTACTTATATACCACATTACTGTAGTATTGCCTGTGAACACCTTCAGGGGCACTGGAGGGAAATGAGGATGAAAGGCCTGAAGAGCCAGCAGAAGAGCTCTCATCTCTTTGACACTGATGTGCTCCTTCGGCTGACAAGACAACCACACCCCCTGTACTTTTAGGGAGCCAAAGTTTGCCCCCTCTCCCATGTCTGAAGTGTGTGTGAAAAATTCCTGAGAGGGAAGCGGGGGAAGAAAAGGGATCCCTGGATTCAGAGACAACTGCTAAATCCATCAGTGAAGTTCCTGTCTGAGACAAGGAACAGGAGGAACCACAAAGTCTAGAGGATGTGTGTGTTGGAGCCACAGCGACTTCAGAAACCACTGAAATTTTCTCATGTGAAGTTTGGTCAGAGGGAGTATCGGAATAATGGATGCCATGAAACCCAGAACTCTCAGAAACTCCCTGGTGGTAAAGAAAGCCAGATGAAAAAGAGTTTGAAAGAATAAAATGAGAGTTAAAGCCTTTTTGAGGAGGCAGGGATAGAAGCACTGGCACTGTCTGAATCCTGCAGTCTAGAAAAAGATGATCCTGAGGAGTCAGAGAAGACTTTTTGAAATTTATGGTGAACCCCAGGCTCTGAAGAAAGGAAACGGCAATATGAAGATTTTGCAAAAGGATCTCTGGAAAGGACACTTGAATCTACAGGTCATCTAAGTAAGTAAACTTTGATCCCTTGAAGCCTGCAAAACGCTATCATAGGAGCAAGGCATTTGGTGAATACCCATGGGGTAGTAGAAAGGCCAACGGGCAAAGCAGAAAACTGAAAATGCCAGGAAGCAACAGAGAAATGCAAAAATGTTCCTGAAAAGAGGATGGATCGGAATATGGAGATAAGTATCCTTGAGATCCACAAACACAATATAGGTCTGAGGGAACAAGACAGGAAAGAATCTGAAGGGATAACATCCGAAAGGAAGGCACTTTTAAAAAAGTGTTTAGATGAGACAGGTCTAGAATAGGTCTCCAAGTGCCCTCTTTTCTGGGCACTAGAAACAGTCTGGAGTAGAACTCTTTCACCCTTTGAGACACAGGCACCTCTAGAATAGTACCCTGTGTCAAGAAATTTTGAAGAACCTCTGGGAAAAGGGAAGTTGTTCCAGAGGAAGCTGAGGAATGCCCATAAAAGGAGGATGGGATTTCCACACCATGAAGTACCCCTGACGAATTATCGACAGAACCCAAGAATCCTCAGTGATCTGAAGCCAAACAGGAAGAGAAAGAGAAAGGAAAAAGAAAGAGGAATATGGCAGGGAAGAGACTGACAGACATACAGCTCCTGGCTTGTCCATAAAGGAAAGCTTTGGAGTCCCTGAAAACTGAGTAGCCCTAGGAGGAGGAGCCTGTTTGCCACTCTCCCTACCTAGTAGTAGAAGGGTGGGATTGCCTATGAACAATGGCAAGCTTAGCAGGGTGGTTTCTCTGAAATTTAGGCACAGGAGAAACAAACATATGTTTAAGCTCCAGCAAGACCTTACCCTTATCCTGAAGGGACTTAAACCATCAGCAACTTCCGCAGACAGAAGCTTAGAATTCAGAGGAGCATCCATTAACTTAGCTTTAATATCAGGTAGAGGTTGAAGCCCAAGCCAAGAATACATCATCACTAAACCAAAAACAGCAGCCCTAGAAGTGGCATCTGATGCATCACAACTACATGTGATAAAATGATGAATGACTTGAGAGGAAGTCCCTAGCAAGGAAAGAACAGAAGTTTACCCTCAGTCTAAAATTATTAATAAGTTGACAGGCCTGAAAAAGAAGAGCCAACACACACCTAGACATATGGGTCTGATAGATAATAGCCCTAAAAGCTAGGGTGGCAGAAGTGTAAACCTTCTTACCCAATCTTTCCATAGTTCTGCTATCCTTGTCAGAAGGCAATAACCTGGGTGAAGGAAGCAATTGAGATGACTTGTCAGAGGCTACATACATGGCAGAGGGGTCAGCAGCAGGACATTTATGTAGGAAAGAACAATCCTCAGGCATCCAGCAAAGCAGCCATAACAGAATGAATAGATGCAGGTTTAGGGAAGTCCAACTGCAGCAACTCATAGTACCTCTTATGAATATCACAGACCGGAGCACAATCCCACTTAAAAATCCATCATCTTAGACAGTGTCCCCCCAAGGGAAATTTACTCAAAAAGAACATCTGGACTAAGATTCCTCTTCATCTGATCCATAGTCTAAAGGAGAATGAATCTGAGTAGAATAAGTCAGGGATTCATTATCCAAATTTGACTCATTCTCAGAAGAATCTGATTCTCCAGGCCTTTTAAGGGGAATAGAGGACCATGGAGGAGCAGGAACTGAAACCCCTTGAGGAGGCTTTAAGGACATTAAAGCAGCAAAGAGCCCCTGAGTGAAGGCCTGACACTCACTCTGTGGATTCCTAGGAGCAGTAGAAACATGTTAATGTTTTTTGTTTCTTCTCTAAGGGAATGTCCCCTCCAGAAAGCTGGAAAGGCTCAGACCCAGGACAGCAGTCGAGAACTGTAGTAGGAACTTCTTCCTCAACCAAAAACTGAGGAACTCCCCTAGGCCCCTTGGAAAAAATCAGCTGTGGTTCCCCCTGGACATTCAAGGCAGACGCCTGCAAAGCCTCTTTGGATGTGCTGACAGCCGGACCCTCACCAGCCTCCAACATGGTCGAGGCAGAGAAATCCGACAATATAACCAGGCGAGCCTCTGGGTTTGTAACAACTTCTGGAGAAACAAGTGTCAGAGGCTGGAAAGCAGCAGATTCCAGTCATATCTTTTTAACCTGCTTCTTCCCCAACGGCTGTCCCTCAGGGTGGGAGACACTGGTTCTCAAGATACAAGGAAAAAGAAGAAAGTCTACTGTAAAGGGTTTTCAGAATGAATGCTTGACAAATGGAACAAGACACATGGTCATGAGAAGCTCCTACACAAAAAAGACAGTTATTGTGGTGGTCTTTATGAGGACTCTGTCTCCCACACTAGCATTTACCCTTCCTGGAAGACATTAACCCCAAGGAGCACAAAAAAGTAAGAAAAAACAAAATCCTCAATGGGGCACTTATCTGCAGCTGCAATAGAAGACAGCAAGTAGGCGTAGGTAGTCAGTGGAGAAAGAAAATGCGTTCAACTGGCAGAAAATGGACACAGATATACAGACCAATGGTAAAAAGATATGTTCAGACTGACAGCAAAGATGTTCTTATTATTGTAGGCCTTAATGTCACCTTTATGCCCTACACTATGAAAGAAGCATTTGGGTGACATCTGGTGTACCTTTTAAAAGTAACAAGTAGTCTTTGGTAGACTGGCTGGACGTTCGAGCTTCCACGGCATGGAATCACATCTGGAATACTGCAACAGTGAATTTAAAGACATCCACTGGCTCCACTCCTTCAGCTGTACTATATTTTGATAAAGAGGTTTCATTTTGCTTTGTAAAAGTGCAAAGCTCAGCACAGAAATGGTTCGACCTACAATCAAATATTAAGCCTCAGGTAAAACCCTGCAGTAAGCAGTAATGAACTTCATTGTTCTAGTAGCAAAACATATTAAGTACAGCACGCTGTGTGCATCTTAGTTAGATGTATTACCAAATGTTCTACATTTTACTTCTCAGTTCCACATTATGGCAAACTGTTTCACCTTTGGGAAACTGAAGGCTGAAAGTTAAGATGTGTTCCTTACAGTGGAGTAGGCCAAAAGTAGGTCATTCTTTGGCCACATTTAACTGAAACCTGAAAGCATTTTATAAGCACAGCATACAAAATAGAGTTCACCAGTTTTGTCATGTGATTTTCCAGCAGTGGAGCTGGCAAGCATATCACAGCATATCCACCTCAGGTCTGTCCCCTAATAACACATGGAACTCACTTGGATATTTGTTTGGATTCTGTTATGATAACATTGCAAGGCCTAAATTATCCAACAGAGTTCACTGTGCACTCTTAAGTAGGCACATATGAGCAGAAAATTGCAAAAGGCAGCCAGGATATAAGACATTGTACTATTATTCTTACAATGAGAGTAGCCCTAAGAGCTATTAAGAACTTAATTTACTGCATCTTTTCTGTGGATGTAAACTACAAATAGATCAAATTTGCTACTTCCTGCAATTTTTTAATAAAGTGATAGCATTAATTTGTCTAAAAGGATGAAAACCTACCTTCTCAGTTAATCCAGAGATGCCTCCATACTTTTTTGTATTACATTGCACACTAGTACAAATATGATTTTCAGAACGAAGTTGCTACGGAACCAATGTAAGATTTCCTTGACTTCTGAAATAAGTGTAAATTTTAATAAATATGGGTGTAAGTAACACCCTTTACGGCTTCTGTATTAACAGTAAAGATGTTCACTATAGCTCATTCCCAAACAATACGTTACCATTTGCATAAGAGACAACAGGCCAAAGACAGTGAACTGAAAAAAGGAGTGTGCAAATAAGGATGCATGAATTTTGACTGCCAACACAAATCTCAAAATAGTATAGCAAAGAGGCATTACACCTCTGCACTGCTGAAAAGGTTTAACACTTCACCTCTTTGCATTCTCAAGCCTTCCTATTACAACTTTTTGAAATGCAATCTTGACTTTGAATCTGATTTGCAAAGAAATATTTAACATTTACTCCTCATGCATATCAGCCTATCCATTTAAAAATGTTGGACAATGTTCTGTATCTGTGGCACAGTGGCTACGGACCTCATTACACCTCCGATGACCTGGGTTCAATTAACAGCCTTAATTCTGAAGGAATCAAGCAAGAAGGGATGGGAGTGATTAGACAGTATTGGTTCATCCATGCTGATGGGGATATAGGTATAATCCTGCACAAGAACACGATCTGGGAGAAGGACTGTAAGTCAGCTTCCTGCAATATGGACTCCTGAAGAGCATGAGGCACAGCACTCCACCCACACTTAATCGCCACTGTGGACAATTAACCACTTTGTCCAGTCAATAAGAGGGGATTAAGAGCACAAAGGAAAATGATCTCCTAAACCACACTGGATGATGGCCTCAGTACCAATTTCTTGCTTTTCTCTCTCAGTATTCCACGATGGCAGGGGTTGTGGAGATATCTTAATAGTACATGGAGGCTTCATTTTGCAGAGGAAATGGCCCAAAAAATATACAAAACATTCTGTACAATATTTTAAGAATCGATACCTTTACCCCAATTATATTTTAATGCTATTTTTATACATATTAGAGCACAATATTATCCACATTTAAGATGGTTTGGATTTACTATACTAATACAAACATCTTGTTAGAATTTGCACAGTGGCACTGATGTTTAACAGTGATTTAATTGACTGAAAGTACAGATTGTGAAATGATTGATGCGTTTCATTTGTAATACTAATAAACAGAATTTTTAAACTGGGACAAAATATTTAAATGTGAAATTAAATTAAGGGATGGTGAAGTACAGCAGATGTTAGCACTGTTGCCTCAAAGCACTTGGCTCTTCAGTTCATTTCCAGGCCAAGGTCCTTTTTTGACATAGTAACATATTTTTTGACATAGTAACATATCTTTTCTATCCAAATGTTCTGGAGTTTTCCCCATCCTAAAGATGTCACATAGATGGACTTGTGATCCTCCAAACTGCCTATAGGTGCGCATGCCATGTGTGAGTGAATATGTGCCCTGCAATAGACTAGCATCATATCCTGGACTAGTTTCTCTGCCTTGAGCTTAACGAATGTTGTAATAGACTCCAACTCACTCACAACCCTAATTTTGATAAAGCAGATATTTGAGAATGAAAGAATAAATAAATCAAAGCATTCCCCCAGTAAGCCATACAGTGTCTTGAAAACATAAACCATGGTAAGACACTGGGCTTCTAGGACTGGAATTGGATTTTTTTTTTGGGGGGGGGGGGATTTCTTATGATTTTTACCCACTAACATATGATGTGCATCATCTGTTGTTTTTAACCACAATGCTCTAGGATTGTTTGTTAACAATGTAATTAATTAGACATTACAGAATTAAAGACATTTAAACAGTTCTTTTAATTGTTAATATGTGAAGAAGGATGTGGTTGTAGTTAACAGAAGTTCAAAATATTTTTAATTTTATTAGTTTTGTATGTTTTATCGATAAATGTTTGTGAACTTGGATTGTTCTTTTTGGGTGTTAATTTTTGGGTGTTAATTTTGTGGCATAAGAAGTCTCATGTTTTTGATTTAAGTTACATACGAAAATTTAACTCGTTATCAGCCTGAAGATAGCAAATGAACATATTGCTTTAAAAGTATTTAAATAAAACAATATTATACATGCTAGCAGTTAAAATTGCTTATGGATTACCTATTACCTTTAAAAGTATATATTTAGTTAATAACATAACTGCTCGTATCTTTAGCATGTTGTTGTTCTTCTTCTTCTTTCGGCTTTTCCCAGTTAGGGGTCGCCACAGCGGAACTCTGGTCTGCTAATGATTTGCAGTTGATTTTTACGGTGCCAAGGTACCAGCCTGATGCCCAACATTCAACGAATGCACGACCATGGGGAAGACATGCAGACTCCACACAGAAGGTGCTCCAGCCGAGAATTGAACAGGAGAACCTCTTGCTGTGAGGTGACAACTCTACCACTGCACCACCGCGGCTGCAAAGCATTATTTGAAACAACTGAATCATCTCATCAAAAACGTATAGTTTTATACTATTAAACTGCCTGTACAGACAAAAACATTTACATTTAACTCAAGAACTTTGTGTTTGGATTTCTTTCTAATTTTCCATTATCATATTCTACTATATTTCAGAATTTGGAGTATGTTTTTTAATTTGCGCAGACTTGGTTGAGAGATGCTAAATGCTCTTTTTTTAGGCACACATCATGCTTCACCCTAGAATTTGCAAGCAACGTTATTAAATAAAAACAGGAAAGGATATTACTAATATATTTCATACAATTCAATGAAACATTCATGGAGAACAATAAATAAGGCTGAAGCCACTTTACTGCTAGCAATGACAGAATGCTACCTGAGCACAAACTTATCTGTTACCCTTATGTGCAATGGCTGTGTATGTGTGCAGACTCACTTTTACATAGAAACGTGTACTGCTCAATACATCATATTTCCCTCATTTCAGCTAAGACCCATTAACAAATTTACTGGGGCAAAATGGCAATTCACGGTCCACAGACATAGCCCACTGAAGAGAGAGCTTCTGCACTACTGGAACCTAACTGCCATTCATGCAAAGGTTAAGAACAATCACTAATGACTTCACTAGTAGATAGTTAGACATTGACAAGGTTGTCTAACCCTTTACAATGGTTTTCATTTCTGGCACTGGTTCTTAGCTCGCTGGCACATCCAGTCACTGTTTAGTGTTGGGAGGGTGGCCTAATGGTTACAGTGTTTGCCTTACAAACACAAGGTGCAGGGTTTGAGTCTCACAAGGGATAAATGGCTAGGCTTAAAATGACTCGCAAGGGCAGTTAGCCTAGTACTAATCTATGAACCTATGAACCTATGTAAAGCAATCTCTTGAGAAAGGTTAGGGAATAATAAGGCAGAAATGGAAACAGACTTGAACTCTTCAAACACACATCAGCACAGACACTGTCTCAAATTTCACATGCAATTCATCTGGACAGGCATTGTCTAACCATCGCTGGTAAAAAACACAAATACAAATGACATTATCCAGTCTACAAAACGAGTAATAGGAGATGCCCATTCATAATGCTTTACTAGACTAATATCTTCTTTCTCATAACTTTGAAGCTCTTTATATAGCCTTTCTTCATTCAAGTGGTGCAAGTCTATTTTTGAAAACATAAAATGACATTGTGCCTCAGCAAAATGGCAGCTTTAAAACATTGCAGTGTTCCAGCTTCCTTGTGAAACAAGTCCTTATACAAATAAAGTACTTCTTGTTTCAGTTTAAACTTGTGTAACATACATTAGCGTGCAAATTAATGTGCTTCCATTTTAAAAAATGTATAGCTAATTGTTTAAAAACAGGATGGTTCTTCACCTTTTATTGTAAATAAAATCAAATATTTTTTTTTGCTTTTCATGACATATATTATTTCATTCAACACAGGCACACAGTTGTGTACAGTTTCAGTTTTCACAACAGCACTCTTTAAGCATGTCTTAGGAAACTGTGTGAGGTATTTATCCAGGTGTAACAGATACTACTGCACATGAACATGCTACTATGTCTGCTTTTTATCACTTACAAGACACGAAGACACAATGGATTTTTTTGGAGAACTTATTAAATACATTGGTAATTTAGTTTTGTTTTCATGCTCTTGCTCATCCCCATATATGCATTTAGTATTTTTCCCATTAAAATTACTATTCGTTTGGTCTTACGATTGCACTTGTTTCATATGCCTAATATTTCCGCAGCTGAGGCATTTAGCCCACTTAATGCAGTCGTGTCTGATGTAGAAGCAGTCCCACTCAGTGACTCTAAGAGGTCTGTAGGATTACTGTAGTTGGAAGTCTCCTTGACTGAGTTATGTGTTAATGCGGCATTCTAAGGGAGCAGCCTGTGCTAACTAGACATATGCTCTTCCCTAGAAATGACTGCAATAACGCATTTACCCAGCCAAGCAATTCAGAGGATCACTTGGCTGCATAAGTTAGTTTGGCCAAAAGTTTGTCTTCACCCTTTACCATCAATGGGTGAGATCGCATTAGAAGTAAGTGTTGGGGAGTCTATCAGACAAGTAGTGCGAGAATGTGTCTGCCTGGGTGGTCACAGTAAAGGGAACTAGTTTAGGGATGGGATGGGTAGTGTGTGTGTGTGTGTGTGTGTGTGTGTGTGTGTGTGTGTGTGTGTGTGTGTGATCAGGTGAGGGGGTGTTTGCGTGTGGGGGGGGGTCTGTCATACCTCTAAACTCCTCTACACTAATGAGCAAATCCTCAGATACTGGTGGAGATACCAGACACCATGAAGAGTTAAATTCTACTTTAAAGTTAATAGAACAACAGCTTTTGAAGCACAAAAGACAAAGCAGGGGAACACTAGGGATACTTTTTAAATATTGCTATAGAATCTCTTAAAAAGTTAATGGAAAATACAGTTGTAAAATAATAAAAACACTCAGCTAGTTGTTCAAACAAACCTTTACATCCAGTTTATTGAAGTTTAGGTGCTTCCGCTCCCTGTTTGATGGAACTTTATCAGAAATATGACACCCATATTGTTTTAGGGTTTAAATAGCCTTAAAGGCACCAAAACTCTGCAGCATTTAAAGGTATACACCAAAAAAAATTTCAAAATTGTCAAATGTAGTAAAAAGTGTCATACTACAACCCTAATGTTAAAAACAGTTATCAAAACATTTAATAACTGTCAGAATAATGTTAAAACTATAAAAAACACTTTAGAAAATGGATTAAAAAATCAAATAAGCACCATCAAATGAAATAGCTATACTCTAGCAGCTTTGATTCTTAACATAGGTTTAACAGAAATGACATCATTGATGCCTTTTAGATTACAGGAATTGAAGAACAATTGCCAAAACATTTCCCTTTGTTCAAGGATAAGCTCCCAGTCACCCCCTCAATTACTAGGTGTAACTTTTTCAAGAATACTGAATGCAATTTTCTTGAAATCATGACATAATACTGAATGAATGGAATGCATCGGCTTCAATCTCTTTGCTAATTGCATAGTTATGTTGATAAATTATGTTCTGCAAAGGACCTATTGTGTTGCCGACGTAGAACACCGGACATTAGGAACAGAAAGCAATGTACACTACCCCCTTAGTAGTACAGTTATAGTGCCCCTTCACTGAGAGCATCCTGGGGTAGCCAGCCACTGAAAAGCATGTTCCCCTGAGAATAGATTTATAACAATTCATGCCCCTATTCTTATTTGAAGCATTTTGTATGTAGCGTTTTTTTCTAAAATAGCCTTTAAATTGGTACTGTTCTTGAACACAAATTTTGCCTGTTGACCCAACTGCTTAAGCAACCCAAAAGTACTAAAATTGTCTTCCAGTGACATTCAATAGCTTTCTTAGGGAGGAAATATCAGCATTATATTCAATAACAAAGACCTGACTTAAGTCAGTTTTCTTACCAATCACATCAACAGTCAACTCATGGGAGCAACTCAGAAGGAGTCCATATTTAATGTGCCTAACATCTAAAATCCATTTCTTAAGATCCCATAACAACATTGAGGGGTATCCATGGTCCATAAATAACATACACAGTTTTTCAATTTCTTGTTCTGAAATTAACCTAGTGAGTCTAATAAATTGTCCTTTAACAGTATTTCTTTTGTACCATTTAGGGTGTTGATTGGTGTAGTGTAAAAGGCATTTGAAAAAGTTTCTTCTCTAAATAACTTAGACTCATACCTACCTTCAGATACATTTTTGTATAGGGTAATGTCTAGGTAGTTAATAGAACTGTCACTGGCCTGATATGAAAAGTACAAGAAGTCTGTAGATCCAGTCAAAAAATCTATAAATTCTTGTAACTCAGTGAGGTTTCCTTTCCACAGAATAAACATATCATCCAGGTACCTCGTGTAAACCTCAACAATGGAAAAAAAGGGGGGGCAAATATTTCTGTGGTCTTTCAATACCATAACGCCATGTTCAAAAATACAGGGGCCGAGGCTGCCCCCATCACTACACCCATTAAGCACCAGTCCCATTCATTAAAAAATGAAACTAATTTCAACCTGGTCGAGGTTGGTACCATTAGTCATGATACTCAGGAACCATTCCAAGCCTTTGTAATGGGGGGATGATGGAGAACAAGTCATTGATGTCTATAGTCACAAATAGAGCATCAGATAAAAATTAGACATCTGCAATTGCCTGAATAAAGTGCCTTTTAATAAATGTTTTTTTTTTCATCCATAGTGAAAGTTTTTAACTTAAAGTTGACTAACTTGGCCAAAGGTTCAGTCTTTGAGCCCGCTGAAGCCACTATGGGTCTGAGTGATGGGTTGGCCACCGATTTGTGAACATTAGGAATTCCAAATATCCATGGAACCTCAAGATAGTCTCAACTTTATTTTTTTTTTGTTCAAATAATTTTATTCAGAAAACTTTTTTTTTAAAACAATACAGAGTAAATATAACAGATCAAATAAAAGTGAATTGAATGAACTATTTACAGAATATACAATCGCCTCAGGTCAGACAAAGTCAAAAGGAATACAATCATAGATACACAGACAAATAATAAAGGTTATTGTACAAGCATTAACAAATTATAACTTGCATTCTTGCTTTCCCTTTTCTTACATTTCTTCGGAAAGATCCTCATTTTCTTGACTTTAATTTCCAACAGTGTTACTTCTTTCAATAGAGTGAGAAAATCATCAATTGTTGGGATGATAGAGGAGTTCCATTTCCTAGTGATGCATTTTTTTGAGATAGCCATTATAGTCCAAAGAAGATAAAGTTCCCTCTTTTTCATAGTAGTGGTTTCAATTTTATTCAGAAGAATTAATGATTTTGACAAAATGAAAGAGTCAGTAAAAATAGCTTGCAGAAATTCACAAATATCCTCCCAAAAAATTTTAATATGAGTACAGTCATATATAATATGTGACCAATCAGCATTACATTTTAGATTACATCTCCAGCATATTGCCTCATTAGTATTTTTAAATCTAGCTATTTTATTAGCGGTATAAAAGGCTCTATGCAAGAATTTCCATGCAAAGATTCTCCAACTTTGCATATTTGAAGTTAACTTAATAGAATATAGTATGTTTATTTTTGATTCCTTGGATAACAACAACAATGAACAATCTTTATTGATAAACTTCCAAAATTTCTGGTTAGAATTTGTTTTGTAACTAATAATAATTTTATATAACTTTTAAGTTAAATTTGTCCAATTAAAGTCTCTGTATAATACTTCATGTAGATAAAATATAAATTTAGGTATGGAGTTAAATGAAGAATTTTCTATTGTTCTACACATATCTTGCACATATGTTACCAGACTATGAAGAACTAACCAGTCACTACTTGATAGATTGAATGTATTATCTGATTGACATTCATGACTGTTAGATTTTCTATACATTGATACCAACATGAGAAATTATTTCCTTTCCATGAGTTAAGAGTATTTATGGAAATGTTATTAACAAAGTTTTTTGTAATATTAAAAGGAGTTAATAACTGAAACCATAATTTAATTTCAATATTATTGTTTATGAAGTTTTGGAAAGTGTTATAAATGTAATTTATATAATTTAGGTTAGTAGGCTTGGTGAAATTGTATTGTAAGTTGATACAGATGATATTCCAGAGTACATTGTTCTGTCCAAGCAGTTGTATATTTTTTGCTAATTTATTTTCTTCCTGAAAAATAGCAGTATGTAATGTTTTCCAAGTGGAAGAACTTTTTGGATCTATCCAATTTATAACTGTTTTAAGAATAGATGCTTTAATGTAAGATTCTAAATCAGGAAAGTTTATGCCCCCCCATTTCCCAGGGTCTAATATGGTTTAGGAAAGCAATCCTATTTTTTTGGGATACCAAAGGAATCTTAAAAATATTCTATTTAATTCTTTTAAAACTTTTTACTAGGCTTAATAGGTATTGCTAAAGCGATGTAGTTTACTTTTGGGAGAAGTACCATATTTATTAACTGCAATCTGTCTTCAAATGTTAGGAACAATCTATTCCATTTCACTAATGATTTAAGTGTACCCAGAATATTATTATGATTTGTAGAGAGAGTTAATTCAAACGTTTCACATAAAACAATTCCTAAGTAATCTAGAGAAGAAACTTGTTTCCCAACAATTGGATTTATGTTAGAAATTAAATTATTTTTATTATTTAATAACGTGTTTCGATTTGGAAGCATTAATCTTTAAACCTGAGATGTGATAACATTTTTCAGCTAATTAATTTAGTTTACATAGTGACTCTTCTGAATTTAATAAAGTGAGTAGAATATCATCAGCAAAGAGCATAATTTTGGAATGAATTTGATTATTAATTTCAATATCTTTAATTTTAGCGTTAAGACAAATAGTGGAAGAAAAAAGTTCAATTGCTAATACAAACAACAGTGGTGACATAGGGCATCCTTGTTTGGTACCCTTAGTAATTTTAATCACATCTGATGTGAAAGGGCCTAATTTTACATAAGCTAGATTATCCTTATAAATATTTTTTATTAAATTAATGACTCTTGAGGGGAAATTATACATTTGTAGTATTTTGAAAAGATAATCCCAATTTAGTGAGTCAAATGCCTTTTCAATGTCTAATGTTACTATTAAAGCTTCATCTTTGTCTCTGTTTAAGAGATCTATAATGGTTAAAATTCTTTGTATGTTGTCTTGAGTGTGTCTATTGTGAATAAACCCTGTTTGATCCTCATTAATGACTTGAGTTAGAGATTTTTTTAATCCTGTTAACCAGAATAGACATAAAAATGTTATAATCATTATTTAGAAGTGAAATAGGCCTGTATGAACTACACAAGTTGGGATTTTTATTTTCTTTTAAAATAGGTGTAATCAATGTGTATCTCCATGAAGGTGGAATAATGCCTTGTAGATACATTTTATTTAATGCCTTCAGAAGTACTGTTATGACTGATGATTGAAGTAATTTATAAATTTCTGTAATGATTCCGTCTATGCCTGGAGCTTTGTTATTTTTGCCTTCCTTAATTTTCTCTTTAATTTCTTTAAATGTTATTTGTTTCTGAATATTTATGTTTAAACTCTCTGGTATTTTATTTAAATTTGTATAATCTAGTCCTATATCTATTTTGTTATGAGGAAAATCATTAATATTATAATGCTTTGTGAAATGGAATTTGAAGGCATCTAATATATCACCTATTTCTGATACATTTTTCTTGTTTTCCCCTTCATGAATTATATTTGTAATATTGTTTGCATTGGATTGCCTTTTTAATCTCATTGCTACGCTATGCATATATTTTGGTGAAACAGCGTATGAATTTAATTTTAATTTTTCCAATGCCAGATTGGTTTATGCATTATAATGTCATTGTATTTTTTATTCAATTCTCCAATTTCTTTTTTTTTTTCAACCAGGTTCTCCACATCCTTGAGGTTAATTTCTATAATGCATTTTTGAATATTAACTAATTCAGACTCCCATTCTTTTACTTTATTGTTACACCAGGAAATGATTTTACTGTAAAGATATGCTTTTAGTCAATCCCATAAAATAACTACATTTACGTCACCAGTATTATTCGCATCTAAATAATATTTTATTTCCAAATTTAACCAAGTCTTAAACTCATTTGATTTAGCAAAATATGCAGGAATTCTTTTAGTAAGTGTTAGTTTCTTAAAGTTCATTTGAATTCTAAGAGTAAGTGAATTGTGATCAGATATGGGGCAGGGAATTATGGAAGAATGTGATATTTTCATTTTTAAATCTTGGGATACATATAATTTATCAATTCTTGTTTGGGTATTGAATCTATAAGCACTATGAGAAAATTGTAATGAACTTTTATTTTTAAGACTAAAGGAATCTAATAACTGCATGTTATCTAACCATTTCTTAAGAGTTCTTCCTGTAGATGTTAAACGAAATGGCCATCTACTTGGAGTCTCCTGACTATCTAAGATACAATTAAAATCCCCTCCTACAATTAGACTACCTTTTAAAGTCTTATTAATAAGTTCTATGTGCTTCTTAATTGTTCCTACTCCTATACCTGGAAACCAATAAAGATTCACCAATGTCCAAATTATATTACTATATCTTATTATTACTATTGAAAAAATGCCATCTTTGTCTTCATAATTATATATTACTTGAGGATTAGTAACACTTTTCCTCCACAATGTTAATACTCCTCTGTTTTTTTTACTGTATGAAGAGTTAGAGAGTTTTAAGAAATAATTTGGATTCCAAATGAAATTATCATTAGCTTTAAAGTGAGTTTCTTGTAGAACTATTAATTGTGCTTTGTTTACATTTGATATTTAAGAAGGCTAGATCTTTTCCTTGGAATATTTAAACCATTCACATTTAGTGAGAGAAGTTCTATGCTCATCCCGTTATTTTATTTATTGAAGAGTTCTGATAGGAAACAATAGCAAGTTATTTTGTTACTTATATGCTGCATATCTTCCATACATATATTAATAATGTAGTAAACCTTCTTATTTCCTTTTGAGTTGTATAATATGTATACTAGAAGAGTCCAAAAGGTAAGACTAACAAGAGTACAATAGTTAATTTTATACACATCTATAGACAAATATTTAAAATTATCTTTCAACAAACATGGAATGAATATCATTCCTAATCTGAAAGAAATAAAATGTTCAGTCAGATTAACCCTCATTACTAACAACAAATCAAATTGCAATGAGAAGTTAGAGGCTCCGTTATATGTTATTCTGGAGATAATAAATAATTGACTCCATCATATACTTCTAGTTTGATCCATGCACATAAGTATGCATTTATTATAAAATTAACTTAATACAAAATGTAGGCGATAACTGGAACAAATTTACTTTATGCATAGTAAATCAAGTATGTATTTCAATCAAAATCAAATATTTATAAAATGTAGGTAAAAATTTCAAGAGACATTTACTACACCAGTTACCTTTCAACTTTCATGAGTTTCTGTAAAGTGGCTCATTCATTTAGTAATTATCTTATATAATATACTATGACCAACATTGTAAGACTTAACTACAATAATATCAACAATCTAGTGAGCTATTGTAAATCCACAAACCACTTTTTCTCTGATGCATTGGTTGAAGAGTTCAAATTGCATTGTTCTAGACATATAGTATTTCAATACATATATAAGGACTGCTCCAAACAGTACTATGCAGAGATATTTAATGTAACAGAGCTCAATATCTTATATGTACATTACTCCAAACTTCAGTAAAGAGCTCCTTTGTTACTCTTGATGTAGAGCATTAAACAGAGTAGATCATAAGTGATTATTCACAGTTATACCTCAATATTAAACACACAATACCATTCTAGGCATTATAAATTTAATTGAACAGCTACCATAAATGCTAAATAAATGATACCAAATCTTAAAAACATAGGTAAGATAATCAATCTGTCAGGTTTTTGAAATAATAACTTCACAGCCCCGAGCCTTTTTAGCAGTAAATTCCTTTTGAATGCATTTAATGATTAGAATGATTACCTAGATGAATGAGAATGCACAAAGTGCCCTTTGTTTGCATTCTGTCACTACTATATCAAGTGAGAAGTAGTGTTACAGATATGGAGTTTCTGATAATATATACCTTCGTAAAAATCAGGTATCAGATAAAACCTCACACTTTCTTTTCCTCTACTTATTGCAAAGTCAATTCCCAGTTTTAAACTATCTTCTCTCAAAACCACCACAAAATATGCAATATACAGGTGCCTTAGAGTCTTGTTATAATTTAGTCATTGAATAAAGAATGCAAGTTCATGAATAATTTGAAAAACCAAAGGCAGTAAAATGAGTCAACTGAAAAATGCATCACTACCCTCTATATGTTTTAATGGTTCCATATGTATATATCTTGTCTTTATATTTCATTTACCTCCCTTTTTTTCATATCTTGAGCAATGTTTAACAATCACTTTTCTCTTCTTTTTTCATATGTGTCAGTACAGACCTGTACACAATCCTTCATGTTAACAGATTTCAAGAGTAGAATTAGAATGCATTTGTACAAGTCTCAATTTATTACTGTAAGTGCATGTCAACTAATATACTGCATGTATTGTCACCTGTTTGAAGTTCTACTAATCCAGGAATTTCAGGCCTCATCAGTATACATTCAGTGAACTTGCAGAATATGTCCTATTAGTGTACTTTTCCCATTTTTACAGTTGCAAGACCAGAACTCACTTCCTTGTGTCCCATACTATAATGCTAATATGAAACTTTAAATAATGAACCATCCAACTTGCATCTACTGAATATAAACATTATGCAACTTACATATTCCTGCAGCTCGCCTGTAAGTAGTTTACCTGTTATTTTCACTAGACAAACACTCCACATTTTGTCCATCTTTAAATAATTGTAAATGTGGTTCAGAATCAGTGCAGGTGGATTGGACACTCTAAACTGGCCCTAGGTTTGAGTGTGTGTGTGTGTGTGTGTGTGTGTGTGTGTGTGTGTGTGTGTGTGTGTGTGTGTGTGTGTGTGCCTTCTGTGGAAGGTTGGGTGCCGGGCTGGCAACTCGACACCGTAAAACTCCACTGCCAATCATGAGCGGACAAAGTGATCCGCTGTGGCAACCCCTAACCGGGAAATGCCGAAAGAAGAAGAAGTGGTTCAGAATCAGTGTAAACTGATATTAGTACTAATTTCAACCATCATTGTTCTTAGCCTTCTTTATTTGGATGAGCCCTGTCCACAAATATACCATTATAGGTGTAAACATTATGAGTGTACCTAAAATTATTCTTATGACATCAGTGCAATATAGAAATAAATACATCAGGGACAACCTTTGCATAGATACATGAGCATGCACAAATTGTTCTTTGTTTGTATCCTGTCACTACTATATCAAATGAGAAGCAGTGTTACAGGTATGGAGTTTCCGTTAATATATAGCTTTGTAAAGATCAAGTATCAGATAAGACCTTATACTTTTTCTTCCTCTTCTAATTGTGAAGTCACTATCACACTATTCCTCCGTTTAAAAATGGATCTCTCATGCTTGTTGTTTGTGAACGCCACGTTTGTTTGTCAGCTATTGTTTTTTGAAAATAAAGCATGAGCCCACATCACACTGTACAATTGCTATATATTAGTATTGTTTTTGAGTTAATTGTCCCTAGAGTGTTTGTAGTAGGAACTTGTGTGATCAATGGGGCATGTGTAATTTTTATTTTTTATTTATTTTACATTTGTTGACCGGGCTAGTCTGGCTGGATACATGTCCATTTTCAGCAGAGGCCCGAGGAGAAAAGCTCCACTATATACTAGTACATAATAATGATAAAAATAAACAAAAAAGCACAATAAGCTAGAAATTATATTCCCAAGTAACAGTGCAAAAGTAATATATAAAAACTAAACATAGAGTGAGGATTTCTATTACAAAATCTTTGGAAGAGTAATTAAAGAAGAAATAAAGCAGTAACTCACACAAGACTCTATTCAACTATTTACAGTATTAACAATTTTGATAAACATTTTGTGTCAGGGCACTAATTTTAAGAAACATATTTCATCAGCTGGGTGATTTAGATACAAGGTGAGATGATAGGTTGCAGTAATATAAAGAGAAGTAAATTTATGGGAAAAGTAATATCCAAGTGGATGGTAGGTGAAGTACAGAGGAGAGGTAAAGGTAGTGATAGGGACATGAGGAAGAGTAGTGGAAAGAGCTGAAAAGAGAGATGGAAGCTGAGGTCAGTCAGGATTTGAGCAACGGCATAGCCAGTGAGTTTTAAAATAGTTTCTTAGTTGTTTTCTGAAAAGTTGTGATGAGTCTAGAGTGGTCAGTTCTATGGGAAGTTTATTCCAGTATGAGCCAATGGTATTTGTAAATAAGGAGACCCCAGCTTTATTGTGTGTTTTGAGGGTGGCCACTAGTAATTTGTTAGCTGAGTGAAGGGAAGTAAGATTCCTGTAAGGGACAACAAGGTTATTTAGTATGGGTGTATTAGAATGGTAATGGAGAATTTTATAGGTAATAACTAATTGATGTAGGAGAATGAGATTCTGAAGTTCAAGTCAGTCAAGCTTTTTGAGATTAACGCAATGATGTGTGAGAAATGGGGAATCTGTGGCAAACCTGGCAATGCTGTGGTAGGCTGTGGCAAGTTTCTGAAGGTTAGATTTTGAAAGGTTTATAAAAGATGGGTAGGCATATAATAATGTAGAGATAAGATGAGTTTGGGCTAAAGACACCCCTTAGAAAGGGCTTAAGTCTATAGAGGGCACCTATCTTTTTATTAACAGTTTTGATAGTTAGGTCAATGTGATAATCAAAGTTTAGTTGATTATCTATTGTAATACCCAGTAGTTTAGCGGAACTATCAGGTGTAATGATAGTGCCATTGTCAGACACAATAGAAAAGGAAAGAGGGGCAGATTTAAGGGTTGGAGAGAAAAGTAATAATTTAGTTTTTTTGGGATTAAGGAGGAGACAGATATCTTGGAACCATTTTTCTGCTGCTGTAAAGACTTTTTGGGTGGAAGAATGAAGTTCAGCTGGAGATACAGCAGAACAGATGAGAGTTGAATCGTCTGCATATTGAATACATGAGGGTGTTGGGAGTTAAATAGACAGGTTGTTTATAAATATGGAGAAGAGAAGGGGTCCTAAGATGGATCCTTGTGGGACACCAATAGTGATTGGGAGCTGAGAGGAGAGATGGCTGTCCCAAAGGACTGCTTGTTGTCTATTTTTCAGATAAGAGTCAAACCAGTGCAATGCCGAAGGTTCAAGTGAGAGAGATTTCAAAGTGTCTAGTAAAAGTTGATGGTTGACCATATCAAATGCTTTAGAGAGGTCAAGAAACAAAGCAGAAGAGTATAGGTTGTTATTGTGATTTATGTTGATAGTATCTGTGAAGGAGAGAAGAGCAGTGGAAGTGCTATGGAAAGGTCTAAAGCCATGTTGAGAGTCTGAAAGTAGGCTATTATGTAAAAGATGATGTAAAAGTTGTTGGTGTATACAACGCTCCATGATTTTAGATAGTGGTGATAATAAGGCTATAGGACGGAAATTAGAAAGTTCATTAGAGTTTCCTCCTTTATGCAGAGGAATGATATAGGAAACTTTCCAGAGGGAAGGGATAGTAGATTCGGTTATTGTTCTGTTAATTAAAATGGAGACTGGGTATGCTAGTTCTGCTGATGCTAGCTGCAGATATTCAGCTGGTAGTTGGTCAGCTGAAGGAGTGCATGGTTTTAGTTTTGAGAGTAACTTTTGTATATAGGTTGTGGAGACTGTACCGAATGTTAGAGTGGGGGTGTTATTTTGAGGGGAGGTGTTTTTAAGGGAAGTGTGGGGAGTCATGTTCTTTTCAAGAGAAGTGACTGTTTCAGTGAAGAAGTTGTTGAATGTATTGGCTATTAAGCTGAGTGGGGTCTGTGCTAAGTTAGCTGGAGTAGGTGTTTTGGTATTTCCTGGGTGGAGCAGTTTATTGATTCCAGACCAGAATTTTTTGGGGTTATGATTTTGATTTTCTTGATATTGAAGGTAATAATTCTTTTTATCAAGATGGGTAAGTTTTTTTGTGGTATTTCTAAGGTGTTTGAAGTTTTGATGGTCAGTTGGGTTTTTAGTTGTTCTCCATTTTGTCCATAGTTTATTCCTTAATAGCATTGTTTGCTTGGTTTCTTTAGAAAGCCAAGGGGCAGCTTTGGATCCTGTTCTAATTAAGCATGAGGGGGCATGATACTCAAGAATTTGGAGGAATGTGTTGTTGAAATGGGCCATTGCTTCCTCCAGTGGAAGGTGTTTTAGAGCTGACCAGTTACATTGTTTGAGTTCATTGAGGAAAATAGGAAGGTTAAAGTTTTTTTTGTTACGTATAGTACGATAGCTGGCCTGATTGAGATTGTTATTTGTTTGTTTAGTGATATAGGTGAGAAGGTGGTCGCTGATATTGTCAGGGAGTATTCCAGTTTTATAAGAGAGGGGACTATTGTTGACCAATATCCAGTCTAAGATGGCTTGTTTATTGGTAGATTTGTGAATCCTAGTTGGGGAGTTTATTGTTTGTTGAAAATTAAAGAGGTTGAGGTGATAGGTGGGTTTGGGCGATATGCAGGAGTTCCAATCAATATTGAAGTCTCCTAAGAGTATGGTTTCCTGAGGAAAGCTACAGGAGAGCCAGCTGAGAATTTTTTCAAGGGTATCCAAGTTGTTGCCAGGAGGGATATAGGAAGATATTATATATATGGCTTTTCTTTTATTTACTTGGAATTTACTGCAGAGTATTTCAGCATTGGCAGGGGGGAGGTAGGGAGTCAATAGAGGACACCTGTAGTTCAGATTTATAGAGTAAAGCAACTCCACCACCCTTTTTGTTTAGACGATCCCGCCTTAAAATGCTATAGCCAGGGGGAGTAATTTAATTGTCTTTGGTACCTGGTTTAAGCCAGGTTTCAGTGAGACAGAGAATATCAAATGAGTGGAGGTCAATTAAAGCATGGAGTTGTGTAATTTTATTGTTAATGCTACGAATATTTAGGTGTGCTATAGAAAGGGAGTTAGAAGAGAAAGGTGAACTCAAATTGTTAGTAGTTTGGTTTGAGAGGGTGTGGTGGAGGGATGTATTTGGGTCAGGGTTGGGGTGAATGTCCCCATGTAACAGTAAGAGTGTCTGAGGGAGTGGAGATAATTTTGAGTTTTTAGAGGGTATTAGGTAGAACTTTCTAGTTGTGTGATACTTGTTATGGAGTACTCTGTGATAGTGTGGGGGAAGGTAAGGGCAGGATGAGAGGAGGTTAATGTAGGTTTGTTCAGGTAGGGGAAGGACAGAGCTAGTGTGTTTAGCTAAGCTAGGAGATCTGCTGAGGGTGTAGTACTCATAGGAAGTAAGGGTATAGTATAAAAGAAGGATGTTAAGTAGCAGGAGTAGATAAAGTAGTTTAAAAGGCAAGGACATGTTGAAATTGGTGAGCTTGACAAGGTTGGAGATTAGTATTAGGAAGGTAGGGAATGGGGTGTGGCAGTCAGATGGCAGAGGAGGGTTTTAAGTGTGAACGAGGCAGGAAATTAGATAGGATGTGAGAAAATTGGGGGTGTGGCTAAGCAAGTATAAGACTAGGGGTCCTGGGGTGGGTGAGATTTGGGGGTAGGGTAGGGGAGCGGAGTGAGCCCGAAGGGCGAACGGAGCGGAGCACAGCAAAGAAAGGAAAAAGCAGTGAGAAAAAACAATCAGTAGGTAAAAGGTAGAAACAGAAATTAGTACGTAGAAGGCAAATGTGTGTGTGAGGAAGGGGGAATTATAAAAACAGAGAGAAGGGAGGCCAGAGTGGGAAATGGTTAAGCTAGGAGTAGTGCAGGTGGAGAGGAGGGTTTGATAGAGGGTTTATAAGGACTGTGGAGAGTAGGGTGTAAGGTTAAAAAGGACTAGGGAAGGAAAAAAAGAAAGGAGACAAGTGTGACAAGCACGTAGGTGTGGAGTATGAGGTAGGGAGGGTGGCAGATAGGAGAATTAGAGGAGGGTAAAGACTGCCATCTAGTGGTCAAAGTCTGGAAGTACCAAGCAAGGATAATATAGTAGAGGATACCAATAAAAAAAAAAGTAATGGAGAAGGAAAGAGGATTAGCGTTGTTGGAGAATAGAGGTAATTCAATTTGTGTGCTCTAGGGCCACTTGCGAGTTAATATGTTCTGCAAACCTGGGTGTCTCACTGCTGCATCCACTTAAGAAACTGTATTTGCTGCCATTTTTACTGTGTTACATGCTCCCCAAAGTGCCTCCCTTGTAGAAAAACAACCACGACCATGACCAAACATTTTTTGATGTCTGCACTTGTGCCCCTGCTCCTCCGCTGATATACTGCCCAAAGTCCCCTCTATACTCGCTATCGGTGAGAAACACCCAGCCCTGAGTTTGTTAGTCAGGGATAATTAAATTCAAGAATATTTTCTTTCTACCCAGATGCATATCTTAAAGAATGTGATTTTACAATAATAATCTGGTGTAATGTCCCCTGCTAACACATTTTTCTTTTGTGGTTTCTTAAGATGTAATGTTGGCTTTCTGGAGAGGATTTGACCTGTACCGGTGGAAGCTGAAGTGTGTAAGTTTGCTTTGCTGAATTTATGAGGCTTGTATATCTTTTGGGAAGTGGTAAGGTAGTCAAACACATGTCTCAAACCTTTTTAAGCTTATGTATCTTGAGCATTGCGACTTATACCCCCCCAACACAATGACTGGCAATACCTATATCATAATAAGCTCTTCAAACCCACAATGACAGTTTCCTCAAATTAGGAGAATCTGCCTTTGGCCTGATTGTGTGCGATAACCTCTCCTTCTGTAGACAAACTGCATAAGCAAAGAAACCATTACATATGATGATGTTACAAAGAATACGGCCGCTGTTCTAATCCGTAATAAAACTATCCCCACAGTTACATACCATTATTTAATATACTTTATGTTGCAGTCATCTATTAAGTGAAAACAACTTATAGAGATAGCTGTTTATTCTATATTTACAGCCTTTCTTGTTAGCAGTGTGTGTTGTCGTAGGCTGTGTAGGTACGGTGCTTTGGGTCATCTTTGAAATTGAATACCTGGTGTCATGTATATTGTTTGAAATTTGTACAGTCAAATCCCTTTTACAGAACATCTGTTGACTAGCCAGCCACACAAACACACACACAGTAGCTCACATGCACCATTCCCAAGTGTAATCAAAAAATCCACTCAACTGCACAACTAGACTAGAATGGGAAAACCTACCCACTAGACCGTAAATGGCTGGGGGGACAAGGAAGAGAGCCCCGCACTGAGCTACCACCACACACCAGCACCGAGACACAGCTGTCGAATACGGGAGAGCTGGCAGAAAACCAAATATGTTCTAACAGATGACAGATTGTTTCTCCACAGCATTCTTGGAATGCTCCTTAATATCAACAATAAAGAAAAGAACTGATCTGTATAGACATTAGTGGGAATAGTTTTTGCTCATAACTAAATGATTTTATGTTCTTCGTCTGTGGGGAATAGGAATATCTTTTCAAAAATCTATGCAAGTCATCATTGGCCACAAGACTCATACGCTTCATATAAGCATCAACAACAACGTTCCGTGCCAACTCCGACCCAAGCAAAGACAAAGCAGGCTACTTTTAATATTCCTCCACTTTATACAATGGTGTTCGATAAGGAGACAAAATGAGATTCCATTTAGTGTAACGCTTAGTAATTCAAGATATTTCAACTCCTCAAACAAAAAAAATAAAAAAAAGGGAGGAGAAACATCCAAATAAACATTTAAATGTATCGGAAATAAATTCTATGTGATTAAACTAACTAGAAGGGCAAAGTGATATTTACTTAATGTGTAGGGTTTATAGTTAGAAGTTAAATGTCAAAAGGGCTCTCTACATTCATGACAGTTCGCAAATGCACTGACAGGCTCGCATAAAGGGAACTGAAGATTTCCCTACAAGTCTCGTGCATTTAAAAAGCTTCACTTCTTCGTTTTAAAAATAAACGTTCAACTGAAATCATGAACTTGTTGGCTATAATAAGCTCCAGTGAATATGCACAGACTTTGTATAAATTAATCATAAAACCATATCAATGACTGAAATTAGTCATAAAATACAACTAAACCCCACCCATTAACTAGTGACTAATATTAAGAAAATTAAATTAACTAAAGCATAGCTGTTATTGTACTAAAAAGTACAATATATATTTAGCATTTCCTACTCAGCAAATCATTTATTTTCCCCTATAAAATACTGTCATGAATAAAAGTAAACTAATAGAGTCAATTAAATTATTGATGTAATATGTCACTTATGAACTAAACTTTGACTCTAAAGTATGCAATAGGTGTATTACAAGTTTATAACATAGAATTTACAACATGTTTAAAGAAAGAACAAACAATATTAAATTGTTACCGTTAGCATATATTTTTAGTTTTAGTTGATACTTTGAGAGAGGTAGTGGAAGGGATACTTTTTGAGTCAGTTCTTTGCTTCTTTTTTTTTTACATCAATCCAATTATTTTTTTCCGGAGATCTTTTTAGTGATGTAGTTAAAGCCCAGTCCATTTCCTTCAGGAGTGTAACTATATTATTGTTTTTGACAAAGGTTACTACTTCTTCAATGTCATTAAAAGCTTTTATTTCATTTGAAGTAAAAATTATTATTTTTGCAGGGTAGGCCAGTTGTGCTTTTATTTTATTCTGTTTAAGTAATTTTACAAGTGGCCAGGCTTTCTTTCTCATTTCCAAAACTCTAGAGGAAAAGTCATTGTCAAATCTAATTATATTTTGCTTGTATTTCAGTGGGGATCTTCTCCAAGCACATTTAACGACAAGTTATTTATCAAGATAAGAGAGAAATGTAACCACTACTGACCTGGGAGTGGATGATGGTGATAAAGGAATAGATTTCCCAATGGCTCTATGAGCTCTTTCTATACCATAAGAGAATCCTTCTTTTAGATCTAGGATTTCGGGTAAGCATGAATTAAGAAAGGAAATAATATCATCACCTTCAGAATTTTCTGGTAAACCAAAACTTCTCACATTAGTCCTCCTTTCTCTATTTTCCATGTCATCCAACTTGGTGATAAGCCATTTATTTTGCTGCTGAAGGACATCTCCCTGGATTTCTTCCTCCTTAAGCCTTCCATCTATATCAGATAAAGACTCTTCAATGCTTAATATTTTAGTTTGATGCTGTTGAAGTAACTCTTTAAAGGATTCAGTTTGTTTATGACAGCTTTCTCTCAAGTTTTCTAAGTTGTTACTGAAGCTGTCCATTTTAATAGATAGTTCTTGTAAAGTAGAAGACATCAACTGAATTTCTTTCTTCAAAGTAAATAGTGCATGTGAGTTATTTGAGCTACTCATCTTCACAGAGCAGTTTTAAACTCCAGATATTTCTGACAAGAAATTTTTGAAGAATATATTCCAGACTCAATATAATGATAGCATAAATGTTAAAGAACAATAGTTAACTGTTTTTCTGTGAAAAAAAATTATTTCCTGTTATTTGAAGTATTTTTGAGGAGCTCTAAAAAAGTGCTGCTTTCGGAGTGCCATCCAGGCTCCGCCCCCGATAGTCTCAACTTTAGAGGTAAATCAAAGGTAATGTACAAGTCTTCTAATGTATAGTTGATGCCCCTGTAGGCTATGTTAATCTCGTTACATATGACTTCCATAAAAAATTTACCATTGCTTACACACACACACACACACACACACACACACACACACACACACACACACGCACACACATACACACAAACCCTTGACTGTTTTTTTCATCACACATACATTTTTTTTCATTAGATAGTCTAAACAAAAACTCTCTTTCTTCATGGGTTAAATTATCAAATCTTTTCCTCTTCTTCTACCACCCATTCTAAGGGGGGGATTAAAAATACTACTAAATGGTTTAAGTTTGTGCTTTCAAGTCACCCAAATATACTAGATATCATGATTGAATTAAAACTGTATACTGGAAAACTGAACTTGAAATGTCTGATGCCACAGTGAGCATGGGGCTTTTAATGAGTTGGGGAGAAGTAATATTTTTAATCCCCCCATAGCACCACCCCTCGGCCTTGTGGAACAGTTATGTGAAAACAGCATCATGGGATGGGGGTACAAGAAGAGGAAAATATTTATTAATTAACCACCGAGGAAAGAGAACTTTTGTTGAGACAATTTAACGATAAACGTGAACGTGTGATGAAACCAGATGAGGGAGAGGTTGTTATCCTGGACCACCATTTATATTTGTCTAAGATGAAACAGCTAAGCCCAAAGAGCTGGGATGAAAAGAAACAAAAAGCTACTCAGATTTGTGAATAACTGTAGTTTTATCCAAATAATATCTGAACGGTCTATGCAAATTCAAGTTTTGAAGAACCTTTTCACTGGCAGACTGGAGAGAAGAAAAAAAGGAAGGCAAATGAATAGAAAAATTAAGGGACAACCCTGGGCATAAAGGAAGGATTAGCATAAAGAGATACCCTGGCCGTGTGGAAAACTAACAAAGGAGGGACAGCCGTGAGACCCTTAAGTTCAAGAACCCTCTTGGCTGAAGTAAGGACCAAAAGAAGAACAGTCTTCTAAGTAAAATGTTGCAAGGAAGCTGAAGTAGTAGGCTCAAAACCTGAGTCAATTTTTCAAGAACAAAACTGAGGTCTTAGTAAGGTAGAATAGGGGGGGGTGCCTTTGAGAAATTGTTTAACCTCAAATCTAGAGGCCAGTGGAGGAGGAGTAAAGGGCAGACAAGCAAAAATTGCTGATAGGTGAGCTTTAATTGGAGAATATGCCAACCCAACAAGGAAGAGATCACACAAACAAGACAGAACCAGAGGAATCTCCACAGACAAAGGATCCTGATAGCAAGAGAGGCACCAGGCAGAAAATCTCTTCCATTTGGACAAATGCGATTTAGTAGTGGGCTTACTGGCATCCTGCAAGCCTCAAAGCAAGTCCTCAGAAAAAAGGTGCATAAAAGGGATAAAAACCCTATCACCCACAGTGTCAGTTGAAGAGTGGACAAGTGAGGATGGATAAGAGACACCTTATCTTGTGTGAGAAGGTCACCTTATGAGGTAACTTCTGATGATTGCCCCTGGCCAAGTGAGAAAGAATAAAAATCCAGTTCTGACTGGGGAAAAAGGGAGTCACCAACAAGATTTTGGGATAGTCCTGCCCAATCTTGTGCAAGACTCTTGGAAGCAGGGGGAAATTGAGAGAAAGTATACAGAAACATCCAAGGAAAAGACAGGTCTCTCACTTTCCAAGCCAGAGAATTTGGATCTCTGGAACAGATAAGAGGAAGTTGTCTGTTCAGAAGGGAGGCAAATAGATCTACCTGAGGAGTACCCCATTGATGAACAATGTCCAGGAACACATCTCTGTGAAGCATCTATTCATAAGCTTGTGTGCTAGACTTGCTCAAAATATCTGCCACTAGACTGTGCTCTGAGGGAAAGTAGACAGCCTGAAGAATCACTTGACAATGGACAGCTAGATCCCAGGCCTGAAGAGCTAGCCTGCAAAGGAAGTAGTACCTGTGTCCCCCCTTGCATGCTGATATACCACATCATGCCTGTGAATACTTTTAGGGGCCTGGGAAGAAACAGGATATGAAAAGCCTGAAGAGTCAGAAGTAGAGCCTACATCTCCTTTATACTGATGTGGTCCAACCTCTGATGAGGAGGACAGAGACTCTAAAGCTTGAAAGATCTGAAGAAAGCTCCCCATCCCCTGTCTGAGGCATCTGTAAAGAGCTCTTGAGATGGGACTAGAGACTGGAAAAGAAGCCCCGGGTTGAGAGAAGGCTAATGAATCCACCACTGAAGCTCAAGCTTGAGACAAGGAAGGAAGCGAACTAAGAAGTCCAGGGGTAACCAATGTTGAAGCCACACTGATTTGAGGTTCCACTGAAGTTTTCTCATATGTAGCCTGGCCAGAAGCAGCATGGGAATGGTGGAAGCCATAAACTGGAGGACCCTAAGAAAGTCTCTGGCCTTGGGGGGCAGCAGAGTTGTCAGCACAGGGATGGCCTGGATCCTACAACCAAGGAAAACATGATGCTGAGAAGGAGTCAAGACCGATTTTTGAAATGAACCCCAGACTCTTTAGTAAGGAAATAGTAAACTGGAGATCGTGAAGCAGAGCCTCAGAGAATGAAGCTTGAATGAGTAGATCATCCAGATAAGGAAAGATCTGAAACCCTCACATCCTGCAAAAAGCAACAACTGAAGCAAGCCATTTGGTGAATACCCTTCCGTCAGTGGAGACCAAAGGGCAAAGCAGTGAATTGAAAATGCAAGGAAGAAAAGACAAATTCAAAACTTTCCTGAAAAGGGGATGGATGGGAATATGAACTTAGACATCCCTGATATCTAGAGAGACCAGAAAGGACTAGGGAAGAAGAAGAGGAAGTAAAGTCTGAAGAGACAACATCTGAAAGGAGGGAACCTTGAGAAAGGTGTTGAACTAATAAATGTCCAGAATTGTACTCCAGTTGCCCTCCTCCCAGAGCACCAGAAACATTCTGGAATAAAAAACCCTCCCTTCCTGGGCAGGAAGCATAGCTTGAATGGTGCCCTGGGTCAAGAGAGAATTAAGCACCTCTGGGAAGAGATGAAGCTGCTCTTGAGAAGATTGAGGGCTGTTCAAAAAGGGAGGAAGAGATTTCCAAACCATGAAATACCCCTGGTGGATAATGGACAGAACCCAAGTCTGTTGTGATCCTTAATCAATTTGGAAGGGACAAGGGAACCTGGCTGAGGGAGGAGGGAAATAATTTGTCAGAAAGAACCTGGCTTGTCCTGAAAAGGAGGTTTCTAGGAAATAGTGGTCTGTGTAGACTTAGCAGGCAGTCCATGTCTAGAACCATTTTTACCCTTGGGTGGAGGGCGAGACTGTCAACAACCAAAAGCAAATTTGGAAGGGTAATTCCTCTGAAACTTTGGAATAGGAGAAACAAAATAGGTTTTGATTCCTTCAAGGCTTTGCCCGTATCCTGGAGGGATTTAAAAAGCTCAGCAGCTGCAGTACCAAAAGGATTTTATTATCCAAAGGAGCATCCAATAATTTGGCCTTAATGTCATCAGGCAAAGTAAAACACAGCAGCCCTGGAAGAAGCATCAGCTGCATCATAACTGCATTTAATAGCGCTGGGGGCTACTTGAGAGGTAGAACCCAATAAGGACAGGGCTGAAGCCTTCCCCTCAGAAACCGGAAGACCAGAAGTCACCTAAGAAAACATAGAGAGAATGTCTAAAACATACCTGGCCATATAAGTCTGGTAATTAATAGCTCTAAAAGACAGGGTGGCAGCAGTACAGAACTTTTTGCAAGCCTCTCCATGGCCCTACTATCTTTATCTGAAGGAAGCAGCTTAGTAGGGGCAACAGCTTGGAGAGTTTTTCAAAGGAGACAGACATCACAAATGAATCAGCAGAAGGGCATTTATACAGAAATTTACAGTCATAACGTGTAAAAATCCATCAGGTTTCTTAAGAGCTAGGGGCTGCGAATCAGCGGTTACATAAGCTGTCGAAATGGTATCCAAGAGGGCAGCCAAAACTGGAGGAACAGCAGAAGGCTTGGGAGACTCCATTAGGAGGAGCTCAGAACAATTCTAGATATCAGAAGCCTGAGAACAATTCCACTTAAAAAATTCCATCATACTAGAAATAGTGTCCCCAAAGGAGAGTTCCTGTAAAGGGGAATATGAACTAATAGGATCCTCTTCCTCAGAACCATAGTCCAAGGGGAAGGGATCGGATAATTGTAGGCTAACAGCTCATCCCCTGAATCCTGATCCTTATTAGAAGAATCCTGTTCCTAGTTCTTTTAAAAGGAACGGAAGACCAGGGAGGAGCAGGCACAGAGTGCCCTTGAGGAGACTTTAAAGCCAGTAGAGTGTTAAACAACCAGGTCACAATCAATTCATTCATAGATTCCAAATGATATGACAAAACTCCTAAGTATTTAAAATGCTACACTTCAAATTATACAAATAAACCACTAAAGAAGGGTCTAATGTCTGCTTTGCTTTCAATTAAATTAAAAATTAAGACTTGAAATCTGATCAAAGTCTAGATGTAGTACTGTAGAATGTATTTTATTTTATTTTATTTTACTTATATTTATTGAGTAAGGTGGAGTACTGATCTCCATGGACCGTTTTCAGAGCTCTGTCTGGTTAAGTGACTTGCTCAGAGTCACACAGTTTGACAATGGATGCTGAAAGAATCAAACCCTGGACAACAGGAAACAGCTCAATAACAGCTTCATAATCCTCTGCACCAACTGTAAATTATTACTTGTTATAGTATGCACATTTTTTTGAATGTAGATTGTCACATATTTTGAATTCCTCTATACTAGAATTTTGTTGTACTGAATTCGCTAATGGTTCCATCACTATGGCTAATAGTTCCATCGCTGTGGTAAAAAAGGAGTGGGGACAACCCTATGTAGTTGTCACTGTATTGAAAGCTTTGTATTATCCTTGTATAATTTTGTTTATTATTTGTATCATCACTGTTTTTCTACCTATGGAGCCTTCCTCCCCGGGCCTCCTCTGATGCTCAGTCGGTCAACAAATGTCAAAATAAATAAATACATTTTATAAAACCATCTAAGAAACCAAAGCTTTGCAAACACTCTAAACCGATACTTTCAGCTCTAACAATCAAATTCCTTCTCTCAATATTCAGTCTTATAACTGTCAATTCTTTTGAAAATTTAAGTGATTATTATTATTATTATTATTATTATTATTATTATTATTTATATTATTTTAGAATTATCCAGTATTTGTTTATTAAATATGAAATATGTTTGACTGTGTTCCATAAAAGAGGGCAATAGTAATTCTAATCTTTCTGATAAAATTTAAATAAATATTTATAATCAACACTTCGTAAAGTTAGCTTATATAAGGAATATACTTTAGGATCTTTATCCTATCTATATGACAGTGTTATGATTCCATGAAGGAGGTATTATGCAACCATACTGAACATTTTAAGAATTTATTTTTAATGTCTAAATAATATATTGTGGAAATAATTTATTGATTTTTTTTTCTTTTCGGCTTTTCCCGGTTAGGGGTCGCCACAGCAGAACTCCAGTCCACTAATGACTGCCAGTGGATTTTTATGGTGCAGAGTTGCTAGCCCAACGCCCAACCTTCAAGGAAGGCACACCCATTCACACATGTACCTACCTGCATGTCTTTAGATGTCACTCAACCACAGGGAGGACAAGCAGACTCCACAGAGAAGACGCTCCAGCCGAGAATCGAACGGGAGAACCTCTTGCTGTGAAGCGACAACGCTAACCGCTGCACCACCGCGGCCACCGGGAATATGGGAATAATTTATAAATCATCAGAATTAACTATTCCAGGTTGTTTGTCTTTTCGGCTTTTCCTGGTTAGGGGTCGCCACAGCGGAACTCCGGTCCGCTAAAGATTGGCAGTAGATTTTCACGAATGCCGAGGTGCCAGCTCGACGTTCAACCTTCAACGAAGGCACGCCCATTTACGCACCACCCACCCAACTGAGGGGAGGACATGCAGACTCCACACAGAAGGCACTCCCCGCACTCAAGCCGAGAATCAAACGGAAGAACCTCTTGCTGTGAGGCAACAATGCTACAGGTAATTTACTTTATTTTAGCTTTTTAATTTCTTTAGCTGATATAGGTTAAACAGTGACTTGTTATTAGCACCAGTCAACGTATTGTTTATATTGTCTTTAATAAAGGCCTACATTGATACTTCCTCTATTTTTGTTGTGTTATATTTATTACGTATTTCATAATAATTTGTGAATCCTAACAATATCAGTGTGCTGATAATCTACTATTACCTTGGTTTCGTATACACTTTATCTGATTAACTAATCAGCACAGATCATTTTGCTAATCTAGGCAATGCAAACTTTTAGGAGTGAGAGAGCAAGATATAGAATTTTACTTTCCTTAAATCCCCAACCAAAAGCTTTCTCTATTGAAATGTTTGTACTTGCATTGTGAAGTCCTAAAGTCCTGAAGCATCAAAACAAAAGATAAAAATACAGAAGAATGAACATCGAAATGTGCTGTTCACTTTTAAATTTGTTTTTTTACAGGAGGGCCCTCTCTGCACCTGCCATGTTAGAAGCAAGCCTCCACATCACCTAAACTTATATATACAAATTCCAAGGTTATTTAAAACTCCAAGGTATTATAATAATACCTCAGATAAAAAGGGAATATTCCAAAAAATAGCAATCTCAGATTTAATATATGTCATGCATATAGCACTTTACTTTCCAGATTTTATACTGAATGTCCAGATTTTTGTCACATATTTTTGGTCAGCTTCTCATAAAATTTATGGTTTTCTGACAAATCACTGAGAAGTGAAGTCACTAAATAATGACATACATTTGAGTTTCAGACTTCATATACTTCGGAAAATACATACTAATCTATAATCTGTTATCCTAGCAACTTTTTACATTTATAACAATAATATTTTTGCCCCCCCCCCCCATTATTTTAGGCTTTGCCTAGAATTCTTGTGGTAGGAGGTTGAAAGGTATCATCATTCTGTCTCCAAATTTTGGGACTTAGCTTTGGGAGTCTCAACATTTTAAGTGGTTACCACCAAAATGGTTAAGAATCTGTTGATAGTGTTTATGTAGATCTTTTATCACATCTACAAATGATTGTTTTTTTTTTTTTTTTTTTGATCTGCAGTGGTATTCAAGTCTTTTTGCATTTTAATCAAGTGTTTGCCTCCCTCCTTTAATTTATTCCCACATCATAATGAACTCTAAACTACATTAAAGTTAGCTTTACTGTTATCATTCAAAAGAAAAATAAAGGTCCCAAGTTGTGGAAATAGGCTCATCTAAGCTAAACCAACCTGCAAGAGCCACGAAGCCTTAGCTAGCATGAACAGAGAAAATGCTAAAGGAAATAGCTCGAGAAAAGGTTGTGGTTCATAATAGAAAGTAAACCTTAGCTTCTCTCTAGAAGCTCCAAAGTTTTTGTATTGGATCTCTTCAAATCTTTGAAAAATAAGTCACCTTGAGTCAGTATTCATTTGAAATAAGTTTATTTGGGTTAGCAATTTCATCTTATAGATTTTGTGAGACCAAGAAAAACTACTAATACTGATAAAGCATTGCTCTTTTATCATAATTTCAACAAACAGACATCGGAAGAGCAGTTGATGTGAATGTTTTTTATATTACCCTTATAATTGAATTATCTCAATTGGTTGCGTTTCCTTGCTACTAACTTGCATATGTTTTTCAGAATTAGCCTTTTAATTAGCCATAATTGAATCTTCCAGATTGATTGTGATTCTGTCTTACTAATTTACATACAGTTTTCAGAATTTTCCCAGTTTAGTGAGTCCTTCCTCACCATAACTGAATTCCCATCTTCTTTGTTTTACATTGGTCTATGTCTATTTTTAACTTGGTTTTCAAGTGAATACAAAAAAATAACTTTTTTCTTTCTTAAACCACATGCAATAATAGTTTTACTGTGTGTAATTTACTTGGTCCTTTTTTTACAATTCCAGTACTAAAAAGGACTATCTTTTTATAACTTTTGCATATTTGAGACTGCTTTCATTACATAAACTATTATACACATCCATAATCATTTCTTTAAAAATTTGATTTTAAAATGTCATTTTTTTATTTAAAAACACATTTTAAAGTGTTAAGTTTTTACTATTATTTTTATTATTAGTTTACATCATACTTATCTCTTATGGCTAATAGCTTGCCAATTTTATGGGACAAGGCAAGGCTGAATGGGTGGATTCAGATCCTGTGTGCCACCCTGTTAGAGTTTAAGTCTCTTGCTGTTTCATTAGAGGACATGCTTGTATGCCACTACAGTTACCAACTAAATAATTTTTCATCAAAATCTGGACAGAGCACACTTTTACTTTTTAATTTCTTTAGCTGATATAGGTTAAACAGTGACTTGGTATTAGCACCAGTCAACGTATTGTTTATATTGTCTTTAATAAAGGCCTACATTGATACTTCCTCTATTTTTGTTGTGTTATATTTATTACGTACTTCATAATAATTTGTGAATCCTAACAATTAATATACACTTTCTGAATTAAAAGCAGTCTATAATTATTTATTAAATGTAATGCACCACCTATTACATACTTCATAATAATTTATGAATCCTAACAATTAATATACACTTTCTGAATTAAAAGCAGTCTATAATTATTTATTAAATGTAATGCACCACCTATTACATACTTCATAATAATTTATGAATCCTAACAATTAATATACACTTTCTGAATTAAAAGCAGTCTATAATTATTTATTAAATGTAATGCACCACCTTTTCTCCAAAAGTGACCAGCCTAGCTCTCAAAGAATCAGGGACAAATCCAGAAATAATCAGGGGACACTTAATATTATTATTATCTTGAGACACTGACAGAATAGAGAATGTGAACAGAGAATTGCTCTTATAAACTTAGCAAGTTGCTTGAATAACAGAATTTGTTAGCATGCATTTTCTGAAGGATATGAATTCTGAAACTCAAATCTATGTCAGACTTTTAATACTCACCGATTTGCCAGAAAACCATAAATTTTATGAGCAACAGACAAAAAGGCAAGAATCTGGGCATTCTGCAAAAATCTGGAACTCGAATCCTGTCTGAGACAATGTTTAATCACTCCTACACTCTGCACATTCAGTCACCAACCTCTGCCCAATAAGGAAACAAAAGATCTGCAGCTCCACAAGTTCAGTAGTCCACAACCCCCAAATGCAATAAAGGAGAAGCAGAAGTATAGCTCCCAGCAAAAGCAGCACCATCACGACCATCCCGATTACCGAATCAAGTAAAATAAATTGCAGCCCTTTTGAAAGCTCTTTCCCTCAGGTTAGTGGCCTGGTGTACAATCACTGTACCTGATGAAATCCACTCCTACATCAACTCCTGTTCAACCGGTGCCTCCCTGTCCAGTCTCTGTACCCCACGATCATAACGAACCCTATGAATGTTCAAACTGTGCAGTAACTACCAATCAGGATAATGTGCAGTCAGATGAAGACAGCTGTAACTCTCAATGTGTTATTCTTTCTGCTTCCTGCAATATCCTTTTGAAAGTATTGCAGCGGTGCGAAAACTATTAGTGGCATGCGATTGGCCACATTTTGTGCATTCCGATTGGCTGCCTTTCCATCACAGACAGATACTTGATTGGCTTGTATAATACAATGCCGATTGGCTTTAATTGCGGTATACAAGCCAGTCAAAAATTACAAAGTGGAGCCACCACTGTTCAGTGCAGAACTGCGGAACAGTGGGTTACATCAATCACAAATGCAGAGCATTCTGCACAATCTGGAGCACTTGGCTGCTCAGAATGAGCATGTTGCTTTAAGAGTAGGTCAGAACTCTGTGTTATCCCTGATTTTGCTACATATGTTTGCTATGTACCTCGTAATCTTTTTTTGATTTTCTGGTAAATCACTAAGGATTACTGTCAGTCAATAATGATAGAAATTACAGTTTTATGCTCCTTATTATTCTGAAAATACATATTTATGTAAACTCTGTTGTTCTACTTGTTAAGCAAAACATTATCCCTCAAATTTGGGTGTTTACACCCCCCCCCCCCAATTGTTTTATCTTTGCCCAGAACTCTTAACCAAAGAAGTTGAGAGCTATGCATCAGGGAGAAGGTGTGCTGAATTAGCCAGAGTGAATCTTCTTAATGAAACAATTGATGTCTGATAGTTAGCACAGAGAATTAAGGCTATGAACTGTTAATCTACTTCTCCATGAACAAGGCACTTAAGCAGACACTGGGAATTTAGATTAGGCCTCTGAATTGTCTCTTTGACTGCATGCCTAGTAAATACCTATGAATGTTCTGTAAAAGGAAGGATGAGGTAAGCCAATTCAAAGTGTTGTATGCCTGATTTGGGGGAGGGATTTAATGCCTGACAGTGTGAATGGAGACCTGAAAGAAGACACCAAGTAGAACCTGGAGAATGTTCCTGTTATATAATCTAAAAGAAAGAGCTACTGAGAGGCTCAGAGATAGAGGGGGAGAGGCTGTTTTCCTACTGTATAGGACAAGATTGGAGGTACATGCTGTGAACTTTTGTTACGCCATAAGACAGAAGCTGACTCAATCAAAAATAAAAATATCACCCCCCCTTTTCCATTGAAGAGCAAAAAAAAAAAAAAGAACCAGACAAAAAACACTTTGCTGTAATATTACAGTGAGATCCTTCCCCCCCACTCGGCCACTCCTTCTACTGGCACTTATCAGTACAGTTTATCCCCTGCCTGTACAAAGTGCTACAGTGCTCAGTTTTAGCTAAAAAAGAAAAAAAAAAACAGATTTCTTTTTTTTTTTTTTACTTGCAATCTGTAGCAAGCAGTTGCTACAGTTTAGACCAGCACATGGCATGCTACAGCACTCGGGTTGGGTCTATATTAACTTATCAAAAAACTTACTCTGCAAACACCTGTTCACCGACCAATAAATAGAGAACTATCAGGTCTTGGAATGGCCACTTCAGTGAATTTTTTCCTTGGGGAAAAAAATTGTTTGGCCATCACTGGGAATTTGCCCTTTTCCCCACTGTAGTATGATCTCATAGTTGGCATATTTAGTTAGGGGGGATGGGGGGGGGTAAAGCCCCCCACTTTGAAGGGTTGGAAATATTATCTCGTTTTTGGTTGGACAAGTGATTTTTTCCCCTAGGAAAAAATTTGCTGAGGTGGCCGTTCAGACGTGATAGTTTGCTGTTTATTGGTCAGAGAACAGGCATTTGCTAACTAGGTTTTTCGATAATGTAATATAGACCCCTCAGATTTGACCACAAATGCAATACTAGTTTTATAAAGGGATCTTGAACAACTGATCATGCTCTCCCCAACACTTTCTGCCTGGGACAATTGCCCCTTTCACCCCACCCTATCAATGTTACTGACATAAGACATCTTAATGGGAAGGAACTTGCATTTTTAAATATTTATAGAATAGCCTAAGCTGCTTTTAGGGATTGTGGTCTCTGATGTCTTTAACATTCCACAACAATAAAACACACACACATGCACGCACAGTGTATGTTTATTAATTGTATTTGCAGGTAGTTGCACTACAATCATCTGCAAAACATATTCTTAATAAGACCATCAAAACCACTGCACAACCAGTTCAAACACATTCTAGCATCCCATATTTACAGCTAATACAGTTATCACAACACTGTTATCTCTACTACAATATTCACTTCTCCGTTCATACATACAACTAACCACTCTAATATTTTGTAAGTAACTTAACCCCATTACCAGTGGTAAATGCATACAACGTGCATTCACACACTTCAGCATTTTTTTTATTTGAACACTGTAACTGCAGTGTATTTCCCAATGAGGTACAAGCTCACCTATATCCCCTACACCCTCCTTGCTTATATACATATTCCATGTTTGACAACCGTGGGTGCAATGCACATACAGAATATCACAACTACTGCAACAGGGGTCTTTCATAATCAGCTGCCACTCAGTCAGTGCAGTAACTGATTGCCTATGTATGTGATCACCTGTGGCATTATGAAAAACATGACCACTTGCTCATTGGCCATTGGCATGTATCCCATATAGTTATGTACTATGCACACATATACTATATATAAACACGTACGTGTGTGTGTGTGTGTGTGTGTGTGTGTGTGTGTGTGTGTGTGTGTGTGTGTGTGTGTGTGTGTGTGTGTGTGTATATACGTGGCATCCACTTTGGCTGAAAAGGGTCCCAGAAGCACAAGTTCACTTTTTATTCATCCAGTTAACAAAAAATATATTAAAGTTAGTAAGATTATGTTACTGAATGAAAAGTAAGTTGTTTCCAAACACAGTTTCCCAAAATGTATGCACTGAACCTAGTTTCCAGCAAAACAATAAAACAACCCAATGTGGTATGTAAACAGCCTTTTTATTGTGTACTTCCTGCCTGGCATCCGCTAAAGTGTGGCTTGTCATTGTTAAAAGCAGATAATCTATTAACTGTCAAATAAAACATGTCTGAGTTATGTTCGATCTTTACGGGAGAAGCAGTCTGTTCCTAGTGGTGCATTCAGAACTGGTCCCCGTATCCCACACCCTGTCTTTAAGATTATCTGCATCAATGAGTTCTCCCACTCTACTCCACATGCAGCAAAAGAAAGGGAAAGAAAAGGCAGCCCAAGTCGTAGGCTTACATTGGTACTGCTAATAGCTACAAGCTGGAAACAACATTCCTATTTTTTGCTAATTTGCTAACTATTTACCTGAGAAGAGTATCATGTCCTTAGACTAATTTGGCCTCTGACCTTGCCACTTAGCTTATACAGCCCATCTCAGGATAACAAATAACCTTCCCAAAGAAATTGACAGAGGTTAACTTGCTAATGCAGTTGCAGTGACCTTACCAAGACCTTCTGACACAGTGGTACAAGTCAGAGTATCTGAGCTCTTCTGTAACTACTCCGGATTTCAGTTTGAAAGCAGTGTAACATATGCAGAGGCTTACAAACAAGAAATGCAAATCGACAGTGCAAGTGAATGTAAACCACTTGTGTCCGTAATTTTACGTACAAAACAAAATGTAAATCAGTACACAGAGACAAAACAAAATGGTTAACTGGACTTTGCTTTACATTTTCCTATATAATTAGTTATATAAAAGAAAATCGACATGAATTATCTGACCCTAAATATCACATACATGGAATATGTGGAGGTCTAATGTGTGACACATGAAATATCTTACACTGTAGGATTACAGATCCACTTTCATGCTCTTGTAATGAGTGGTAAAGCCATTACATACAAGGCAAGTTCTCTAATCCTACAATACAATATGTTTAATGTATCATACAAACCAGAACCCATGGGATGTAGTTCTACTGAATGGGATTTTAGATAGTTTGTGTATGTCTTTGCAGATTGTGTGGCTCATGATTAGTTTTCTGCTCTAGTTGTGAGTTTTCTGTTTTTTATATATATATATATATATATATATATATATATTTTATAGAGCAGTGAGAGTTCTGTTAGGATTTATTAATTGTACAGTTTAGCTGTGGGTTTTACTTAATCTTAACTAGCTTAGGTAGATAGAATTATCTGTTTTGAAGGCAATGCTGCTTTCTCAGTAGCTAGAAACATTCACTGTTCTAAGTGCTTCAGTCTTTTATCCTTTTATTTATTTACTTACTTTCATTATATAAATTCAAGTGAAACAATTCTGATGGGATTAACAATGGAGCACCTCATTTTGACTGCCCATATACTAGAAAGATTTAAACTTGTTCTGCAAACAGTAATTAAGAATGAAGCCGAGTGATTCACCTTAACTTCTGCTTTTGTTCTTCTCATCATTTGGCATTTCTTTTCAATCCTGGCAGGTAAATGGAGTTTACCACAGATTATAACGCTGACTACAATCACCCTCTTACTTAAACAGTTACTCCCTGGATAACATTTTTCTCATTATTTCAGTGTGCTTTTACAACGGGGAGAGTTAGAATATACTTTTTCCCTTATACATAATGCTCTTAATAGGTTTATCCCATAGTTTTGTTTTGCTGAAGGTTTGCATTAGACAGTGTATGCTGTCCATTTACAGGTATAATACAGAAGAGGTGAAATATCTGTTTACTTTGTTTGTTATCTATTTGTTAAACAAGATAGGTGCACTGGTCCGAAGACCATTTTCAGGCATGTGTTATGTCATTATGGCAAAACTTTACAGTCAATGACTAATTTTGAGAAACACTGAGATCACAAACACATCATACACAATAAGCTATTGGTACAAATATGAGGTCACTTTAAAATATAGTTGAATTACACATATGATATTAGCACATGTTATAATGGTTCAGTTGCTTAAAATGTAAGGTTATTAGGATATCTGGCAGCTGGTGCAAAGGATTAAAGTTCTGAGATATTTAATGATTTGCTTCTTGTACCCATGGTAGAGGGTTTCATTCCTTCCACCTACATTTCCCTACTGTATGACTCAGCGCAAGTTGATTATACAGACAGTGGTTCCAAGTCACCACTGAAAAGGGGCAACTGTGCCCTGCGGGCTTATACTGACAACACATTAGTAAAATATAACAAAAATAAAATGTTAAACTGCCTGCTCTTTCAAAGTAATCCAGAATTATTATCTTTGGGGAGTTTAAATATGTACAATGCATTTATAAAACAATCTATTAAAAGAGATAACATTTGCATGGCTTTCTTGAGTATCACATTGTTTAATCTTAGTCAGCTTTATCATAGCACTTACATTTATCTTCTGTCAAGTACTTTTCTAACAATTTTCTGAAAACCTCAAAATTGTTTCTCAGTTTCAATTAAGCAATAAACATAGGTCGCACAATTGCGATGGGGCATTATATTTGGAGACTAAATGGACAAGAAATAAGGTTGAAGAGACTGTTCAGTATATCTAATATTCATTTTATAACAGAAGAAAATGTTTGAGTTATGCATTTTAATAAATCTGTAATCAACAGAGAATCAGACAGTGTAACTGATTAAATGATTATATCAACAAATGTAGAATTAGAAAAAAGAGCACACAATAGCCTGTATACAGCGAACACTGAATGCATGAATAAGTAAACCACAAAGTACCACATTCAAAAAGAAAACCCTACACATGAAAAAAACAGTGTTCTTTTGGGGAGGGTGAGGAAGGCCTGCACCTCCCAAACTGGGAGTCTCAATCCCACACTACTACTTTATATATGTCAAATCCAAGATGACGCAACAACCAGGAAAGGGCATATTTTCAGTTCCTACCATGCTGCACTCTTGCACAGGTTCCACTATGCTAGCAGCTTTGCAGCCACTGCTTTCAACATCCCTGCATACCAGCACACGTCTCAATCTTTTAATGCAAGAAATCAGGACAAAGCCTAAAATAATGGGGGACAAAGGCCCAAAAATAGGGAAAGATTTTAAATATTGCTCATATAAACTTAGAAAGTTGCTAAAATAAAATGGTGTGTGTTTAGCGTGCATTTTCTGAAGGATGTGAAGTCTGTGACTTCAATCCTTGATGATTTGCCAGAAAACCACAAATTTCATTAGGAAAAGACCAAAAATATGAGGTAGAAATCTGGACATTCTGTAAAAAATCTACACAGCTGAGAGATATGCATGCCAGTCAACCTTAAGTGAAGTCAACCATATTGATTACACACATTTAAACAGTTATCTGAATTGGTACAAAACACCTCACAATTTACTTAGGTGGAAAGAGTATATGAGTCTGCACAGTGTAAAACACAACCCTTATTTGTGCAGAACTAAATCTCATAAGCTATTATCTGGTGAAGGGGAAAATGATCAAGTGTGGGGAAATATATTATATTAGTTTCCTACACAGTGACAGGACTATCCAATCTGAATGCAATTCCATTTCAGCCGATTCTCTTGCGATCTTTTTTACCTGACACATGACATATTCAGATTTGACTTTAGTTAAAAAAAGGTTATTTAAAATGGAAAACTGTTGCATTAGTTCTTAGAATGTATAACATTTAATTTAACTGTAAACAATAGTGCAGTCTGCATACAAGATGTCATATGTGGGACGCTGATAAAATCAAGGACTGTTACTGACAATGTACAGAAAACCTTTGATTTCAAATAAGATTTTGTTACACTACAGCTTTTTATACACGTGGCTGACTGATTTATCTTTTCTCCCTTCTACAACCTTCCCTTATCTAAAGCTAAATGAGTACCTACCCAATGAAATAGCAGGTTTTCACTACTACAGCATCACAATGTCAATCACAAAGCAGTGATTATTTCTATTATCTTAGAGTACAAACAGAAAACTGCACAAAATTGACAACACACCAATATCTGCAATTAGTAACAGTAGCAAACATTAAGAAACTCTGTCAAATACTATTCAAATTGCAAATGTTATCCTCACACCCTTAAACTGAGAGCCACAGTAGCTCAGTATTACCTCTCAACTGTCCAGATTTTTGCCTCATATTTTTGGTCTCTTCTTCATAAAATTTGTGGTTTTCTGCAAAATCACTGAGGACTGAAATCACTAAATAATAGCATACATTTTTGTTTCAGATTTCATATCCTTCAGGAAATTCACACTAACACAAATCCTGTTATTCTAGTAACTTTCTAGGTTTATAACAGCAATATTTAAAATCTGTCCCTAGATTTGGGCCTTTGTCCCCCCATTATTTTAGGCTTTCCCCAGATATATTGCACTAAGAGATTGAGAGGTATTTTCAGCGAAAAGGGAAATTCTGACTTTTCCAGTTTACGCATTTTATTTAACACGCAGCACTTCAAACTCAAAATATTTAAATAATGAATTTCTGGAAAAATAACCCGTAAAATATAATTACACTTTTCTAACATATATAACATGACAATATATTGACTGGGTTATATTTCTGTATAAATCTAACCATATATGATTTTGGTAAAAAGTTTTTCAGACAAAAAGACTTCAACAGCTCATTTTCACTATCATGAACTTTATTAATAAGAAACACAATAATTCAGCCAGTTTGTGAACAAAATACCTATACTAGTTTTCTCTGTGGCTGTTAAACTGTAACTGACAACAAATGGATTTCTGCTGGATGTAATTCTTCATAAGTTAGACATCAAGAAACAACTCTAGTAATAAGATCTTTCTAACAGGTAACTTTTTAGTAGTTCATAGCTATCTCACAATGCGAGTTTAGTTGGAAAAACAATAAAGAGTATCTTGGATGGAAACTGAGAGAATAAGGGAATTTAAGTATTTGTTAAAATGCAATTTGCAAATAAATCTTAGCTTGGCAGATAGCCAACGTTTAGATGAGTTTGTGAACTTTATATGCACACACACACACACATATATATATATATATATATATATATATATATAAATGGAAGAAATCTTTAATGACATTCAGCAGTATATTTATTTTAATTATCCACTTAAGACACTTGCACACCATCCTTAAATGTGTTCACTTCTGTATAGCAATTAATTCAAGTTGGCCTTTTTGCCATTTCTGTCAAAGAAACGTCAATAAATCCTTCTACACAACATTATATCAGGACCGTTTACCACTGAAATCTCCTCGAACAATTCACTTTCCTTGCAAATTCTATATCAACAAATTTTCCATTGTTTTGCTTTCCAATGGCAATGAAGTTGCTACTAAGAATTATGTTCCCCTACAATAATTTTCACATCAACAATTAACGTTGGGCTGGTTCTCAAATACTATTTTTCCAGACACAGAACACAGTTGTCTCTTTTAAGATGACCATATCCAACAAAAGT